>NW_024396239.1:0-181395 GCF_016617805.1 Bactrocera tryoni
CTCGACTTGGCTCCCACGTCACTGTTGACAGTCATAACTTTGAAGTCGTAGATAATTTCGTCTATCCTGGAACCAGCGTAAACACCACCAACAATGTCAGCCTGGAAACCCAACGCGGGATAACTCTTGCCAACAGGTGCTACTCGGACTGAGTAGGCAATTGATAAGCAAAGTCCTCTCTCGACGAACAAAAGCTAAACTCTATAAGTCGCTCATAATTCCCGTCCTGCTATATGGTGCAGAGGCTTGGGCGATGACAGCAACCGATGAGTCGACGTTACGAGTTTTCGAGAGAAAAATTCTGCGAAAGATTTATGGTCCTTTGCCCATTGGCCACGGCGAATATCGCATTCGATGGAACGATGAGCTGTACGAGATATACGACGACATTGACATAGTTCAGCGAATTAAAAGACAGCGGCTACGCTGGCTAGGTCATGTTGTCCGGATGGATGAAAATACTCCAGCTCTGAAAGTATTCGACGCAGTACCCGCCGGGGGAAGCAGAGGAAGAGGAAGACCTCCACTCCGTTGGAAGGACCAAGTAGAGAAGGACCTGGCTTCGCTTGGAATATCCAATTGGCGCCACGCAGCGAAAAGAAGAAACGACTGGCGCGCTGTTGTTAACTCGGCTATAATCGCGTAAGCGGTGTCTACGCCAATTAAGAAGAAGAAGAAGTCCAAAAATATAAATTCTTATTTTTCCCAGAAATACATTTGTAAAAAAAGGATCTTTATCCTTTGTTATTATCTTATTTTTTCCAAAAATACATTTGTAAACAAAAGGATATTTATCCTTTTTTTATGTTCCACACAAAAGATTTAAGGAGTTCAAGAGCTCAAAACGTGCCCTACATCAGCTACCTACCCGACGGCATTTCGCAAATGATAAAATAAATTTTTCAAGAGCTCAAAGCATACGCTACATCATCTCGAACCTACCTACCCTACGCTTTTGCGCAAATGATTATATCATGATAGCAAATGCCCACATACAGATATGGCAATGGCAATAACAGTTAGTATTCTATAAATTCTATCCTGTCGAGATGCCCTGTAATAAGTGTATCCGAACGTTCCATTGTTTTGTCATCTCATGTAAAAGCACGTGTATCCGAACGTTACATTGTTTTGTCCATAAATTTAGAGACTTTTTGCTGCGTTAAAGTAGGATTTAACATCCTTGGTTTTGTCATCTCATGTTAAAAAAAAGAAACATTTAATTGGAGAAATATTGAAATACTGCTAAAAGTGATTTTCTTCTCGCTGCTTACAATGCCGAGGAAAAGAAAACGACCTGACATAGGTCGTCGAAGTCGTGTAAATGTGCAACGAGCTACTTTACGCTCCAACCGCACTAATGTCCAGCGAGATGCTGATAATGATAACAGTCGTACAAGTATGGGAGAATTACGTTCAAGAGTAAATAACTATCAAGTGGATAGGGGGAGAATAGAACGAGTTCGTGCACATCGATCACAACAGCAGCGAGCACGGGATAACGAATTTAATCGATTCCGCAGACGCAATGCTCCTCTAAACCTCGAACGAGGAGCATTCTCCTACGATCCGGAATTTGATTATAGTGCCGACAAATCTGTGACGATTGGAAAAATGTCAATCATTTGTCAACATTGTAAAGCATTAAAGTACAGTAGTGAACCTGCAGGATTATGTTGTGCTGGTGGCAATGTACAATTGCCTCAATTGGTTCCACCACCTGAACCCTTACACTCATTAGTTAATGGGATGGAAAGTGAGTCTAAACACTTCTTGGCTAACATCCAAAAATATAATAATTGCTTCCAAATCACATCGTTTGATGCAACGCATATAGTACAAGACGGGTTCATGCCTACTTTCAAGGTAGTATACCATAATTGTTTTAGTGAAATTCTAATTTGTATTTGTATCACAATTAATTTAACCAGTTCTTAAACAATTACAGATACAAGGACAAAATTCATCACCTACTGGGGGCAATGCTGCCAGTGCCAGATGCAGATCATAAATTTTTGCAAATTTATTTTATGGGCAATCAAGATGTGGAAGTTGATACACGTTGTGGTCATAATCCAACCGTCAAGCGAATCATTGTCTAACAACTGCAAACATTTCTTCACGAGAATAATGAATTAGTGAAGATGTTCAAAATGCCACTGGATCGGATGCCATCAGAGAGCCATAATATTGTAATAAGAGCCGACAAAACACCTGCTGGAGAGAATGCAAGGAGGTTTAATTCACCGACAATAGATGAAGTGGCTATTGTCGTTGTTGGAGAGAATTTGCAATCAAGAGATATTGTACTTCATCGCCGGAACAATGAATTGAAACGTGTATATGAAACGCATAGAGCTTATGATGCTTTACAATACCCATTAATTTTCTGGCAGGGAGAAGATGGGTACCATTTTAATATCACAATGGTTAATCCAACAACAGGTAATTAGATTATACAAAATAAAATATTTTATATGTTCAATATATAAACGTATTTTTTTATCATTTGTACTTCCAGGTGCTGATACACACAAAAAAGTCAGTGCCATGAAGAGTACTTTCATCTTCGCGATGCAATCAATGCTGACGGCAATGTAAATAATGTAGGAAGAATGACAATTTTACCGGCCACTTACATCGGAAGCCGGCGCCACATGCACGAGTACGCTCAAGATGTGATGTCTTATGTTCGAAAGTATGGCCGTCCAGACCTATTTATTACATTCACCTGTAACCCACAATGGATTGAAATAAAAAAAGGAACTGCTACACAACCAAACACCACTTGATAGGCGTGACATCACAGCCAGAGTTTACAAGCAAAAATTAAAATCTTTAATGAATTTCATTACAAAGCATCGTGTGCATGGCCAAGTACGTTGTTGGATATACTCTGTTGAGTGGCAAAAGCGTGGTTTGCCACATGCTCATATATTAGTCAGGTTGGTTGACAATATAAGGCCAGAAGAAATTGATTCCATTATTTCAGCCGAAATTCCTGATGAAACGGTTGACCCAAAATTGCATACGATAGTAACTAAACTTATGATACATGGACCTTGCGGAGTTTTCAACAACAGCTCACCCTGTATGATCGACGGCAAGTGCTCCAAACGGTACCCGAGAAACTTTCTTGCTGAAACAATCTCGGGAATCGATGCGTACCCATTGTATCGTCGGCGATCAGTTGAGGACGGTGGACGATCTGTAGATGTCAAGATAAAAGGACACGATTTTCATGTAGACAATCGTTGGATTGTGCCGTTCTCGCCCATATTGTCTAAAACTTTTGAAGCGCACATCAACGTAGAATTTTGTAACTCTGTGAAATCCATAAAGTACATATGTAAATATGTTAACAAAGGTAGCAACATGGCCATGTTCGCAGTAACAAACACAAATGATGAAGTGTCTCACTATCAGATGGGTCGCAATGTAAGCAGCAATGAGGCTATTTGGCGCATATTTTCGTTTGTAATTCATGAAAGACATCCCACTGTATTGCATTTGGCAGTTCATTTAGAAAATGGGCAACGAGTGTATTTCAACCCAAACAACGCTGTGGATAGAGCGGCACGTCCACCTGTGACCACATTGACAGGTTTCTTCTCAATTTGTGCAACTGATCAATTCGCTCGCACTTTGCTGTATGCTGATATGCCGCGCTACTACACATGGAACGCATCATCAAAGTCTTTTCAGCGTCGTAAACAAGGAACACCACTTGAAGGATATGAAAATGTATTTGCCACAGATGCTATAGGCCGTATATATACAGTACATCCTAATAACGATGAATGTTATTATCTTAGATTGTTATTGGTGAATGTTCCTGGTCCGACACCTTTTCAACAATTGCGAACAGTTGATGGACATCTGTGTGCGACTTACCGTGAGGCGTGTCAATTATTACGGTTGCTTGAAAACGATTCGCATTGGGATGATACGCTCAAGGATTCCGTGATATCTTCATCGCCGCATCAAATTCGCACACTGTTTGCGATTATAATATCGACATGTTTTCCCTCAAATCCGAATGATTTGTGGATGAAATATAGGGATGACATGTCTGAGGATGTGTTGCATCGCGTGCGTTGTGAAACTTTGAATCCTACATTGGAAATTATGGCAGAGATTTACAATGACACAGTGATCATAATAGAAGATATGTGTTTGTTGATGGCAAATAAAGTATTGTCGTGTTTGGGCCTGACAGCACCCAATCGTGCCATGCAAGATGCCTTAAACCATGACTTGCAAAGAGAACTCCAGTACGATACTCAAGCTATGACCGAAGCAGTTCGCACAACTGTTCCGCAATTGAACGAAGAACAAAGGATTGCGTACGATCGTTTAACACAAGCTGTAAACAGTTGATCTGGGGGGATTTACTTTCTTGATTCTCCTGGGGGTACTGGGAAAACGTTCCTAATTTCATTGCTATTAGCAAAGATCCGATCGCAAAATGAGGTAGCCCTAGCGTTTGCTTCATCTGGAATAGCAGCAACTTTATTAGAAGGCGGACGAACTGCACATTCAGCCTTAAAATTACCATTAAACATGCATATCATGCCGGATATTGGCAATGGTAAGGTCGCAGTTGACAGCTCGACCGGATTAATGACTTTTCCCACAGATTTCTGTCACTTCACAGAATCGAAAAAGGAGCTTATTCAGGGTGTTTTTCCGGACATTAAACAACAATATATTAACCACGATTGGCTAAGTGAACGAGCAATATTGGCAGCAAAAAACAAAGATGTCGATGATCTCAATGCTACCATTCAAAATTTCCTTCCAGGAGAGTTGTTTACGTACAAATCAGTTGACACGGAAACAAACCAGGATGACGTAGTCAACTATCTCACAGAATTTTTAAATTCATTGGACTTGCCTGGACTACCACCACATAATTTGAAATTAAAAGTAGGGTAAGTTGTCATCATGCTGCGTAATATTAATCAACCTCGACTTTGCAATGGAACGAGATTGGTTGTGAAGAAACTCATGAATAACATCATCGAAGCTAAAATAATCAAAGGAAAATACAAAGGAGAGGATGTCTTAATCCCACGAATACCTATGAATCCAACGGATTTGCCATTTGATTTTAAGAGGTTGCAATTTCCCGTGCGTCTGGCGTTTGCGATGACCATAAATAAATCGCAAGGCCAATCGTTGCAAGTTTGCGGAATAAACTTAGAGTTTCCCTGTTTCGCACATGGACAATTATACGTTGCGTGTTCGCGTGTCGGAAAACCAACATCCTTATTTATTTACGCACCGCAAAAAAAAAAAAGGTACGTGGAGTCCCTACGCGCGGATGAAGTTATACTTCTTAGTGATATTCCAAGAAATGCATATCATTTTGTATGAAAGAAAACTAGAAAACTTAAATTCACATTTTATAAATTTATTATAATTTATTATCTCCCCGAGCATGCCTTTGCCAACAAGTCGTCTTTTTGCGACGATGGCAAAAGCTAAAAATCATAAATTGCACAACTTTCTGGTGCTTCTCGAAAAAATCTGCGTCGATATGTATTCACGATCATACGTATACATACATACATATTTACGCATGTTTGTAGGTGAAGCTGCTACAGCGGCAAGGGGTGACAATCGGCGGCCATTACTTTACTTATGCCATAGAAATTCTATTGCTACGAATATGGAAATGACAACGAAATAATACAAATATGCATATTTCTAAAGGTCATTAATTTCTTTGAAGAAATGAAAGGAATGAATGATCCTGAGAAGTATAGTCTTAACTTTTCAACGGCCAACGCAGAGCATTTCAACCAAAAGGATTTTATTCATTAGAATCACCACTCAGAAGTCGTTTTATCCATTGTAAGCGAATGATTTTCGAAGAAACATCATTTCTAATATGCCATAAGACAAAATTAGAAATGAACTTCTTAACCTTACGCTGTCAGATAAAACGAAAATACTTCGTCATCGTAAGTCGACTTCCAAAAAATGGACCAACGCAGAGTATTTCAACCAAAGGTCACATAAAATAGTTGAGAATTCGCAGAAATGAAAGACAAAGGAAAGAAAAAGCAGTATAACTTCAATAATGCATAAGGATACAAACATACATATGCGCAGCAGCAGCAAGGAAAGAGTTAACAATCGGCGATCTATTGTATATTTATTTCTGCATAACCAAACCATAATTAGGACAACGCAATTCAAGTGTCAATGGTGGTCGAGGTGGTAAGCGCTTGGAAAGTGAGGACGAGCACGTTGGAGGTGCGTAGTTCGAAGCCCAACAGAATTGATTTTTTAATTAAAATATGTCACCAACCAAAAATTTAAACATTATTCTACAAAAACAGCAACAGCATAAGCATGGCAACATGGCCGATTGTCCACCGCTTCGCTTGCTGCTCGAACATCTTCGCAGACAAGGTTGCGTAGATTCATATTGAGCAAGGTTGCGCAACCTGAATCTATCGCAACCTTTTCCGAACTCGTATAAGAAGTATAACTTCAAAAACTAAAAATATTGTCTACCAGAAAGCACTATATTAATTAACTGTATATGATCATAACTGTGTTGTATTTAATGCAAAGATTTGTTTATCATGTTCACAGTCCAGAAACGAGCACATCCAAGAAAATTTTAAATTTTTGTATATGAAGTGTATAAATATAAATAAATGACTCAATATGTATATAATATGTGCATTTGGATCCTTAATGTCAACGTGTATTAGTAACTCTTTATTTCCATCAACTTGGCTCCATCTACTTGGGAACCACTTGGCTCGCCAGGACATGATAATATGGTGGAAGTACTAGGCGACTCGGACAAATCTGATTCGATCAGAACATTATCAATGTTGAGCTGCTGGCTGTCTTCAATAACATCAATATCTACCAGAACATTCTTGATGTTGGGCTTTTGGCTGTCTTCAATAACTTGAATGTCTTCGGCCGATAAATTTAATTCACAGAATGTCTCCTCAGATGATGAAGATGGCATTGTAGAAACGTGTTTTGGTTGCGATAGCAGCTTTTGCTTTAATATATTTTTTTGTACTTTTGCCCTGTTCACGCGTATTATTCGTTCTACATTCTTACCACACTTGGTAAAAAATCTGAGGGTAACAGCGATTATGTTGTAGCATTCGTCGCATCTTAACAATTAAATTAAATCAATCTGGACAGTTATTATTTTTTTTCTGCCGTTCCATCCACTTTTTACAAAACGGGCAATGCATTTTAAGGAGTTCAGGGATACATAGCTTCACTATAACTATATTATAGTTGTTTGAATTCTTTATTTTCTCGATGACAGATGTAGTTCTTCTTCTTTCCCTAACCATGGCCATGGTCAAAAAAAAAACGACAGATGTAGTTTGATAGTTATAGTGTAAATATTTGTCAGTATTCACTCAAAAAAAATTGTCTATGGTAAAATGTCACTTGAAATGTTAACGTCTCTTTGCTGTGCATCTATAATATAATTCTTTAGTATTCCTAAAAATCTAAAAGCAGCAAATTTCAATAAAATTAAAAAAGTATTGCGTCGTGTGTTTGTGACTTACTAAATATGCCTCCAATAATTAGGCGGGTCAGCTAGTCTATATATATAAAAGAAAGTGACGTTAGTTACTACGCTTATAACTGGAGAACGCCTGGACCGATTTCGGTAATTACCACGAATTCGGACAGGTCTCCGCCCAAACAAGGAGAATACTTAAGAAAATTCTGGAAAATTTTCCGAAAAAAAAAATTATGAAGAAAATAAATTTTCAAATACGATTTTAAAAAGGAAATAAAAACGAACATGATTTTAAATGCTGGCGCATAACTCAAAAACGCCTGGACCAATTTTGCCAATTCTTTTTTTAAAATGTTCGTTGAGGCTTAAGGATGGTTTTTGTGGCGAAAAAAAATTCGAATAATTGCTGGAAAACCCCTAAAAATAGCTCTTTTCTTTTTCCCATACAAACGAATGAATGCTGTTAGTAACGCTAATGCTCGAGAACAGCTAAACCAATCTTGATGAAATTTTCAGAGGTATTGTTCGCTGTGGGCCGAGGAAAGTTTAGAAATAAAAAAACCGTATGCTTTTCGTGAGGAAAAGTCGGAAAGTTGGACAGTTCTGAAAAAATAACTTTTTTTTATACAAACATTTTTTTTCAACTTTTTTCCTTTTGTTTTTCAATTGTCAAATTTGTCGTTTGCTTTCTTTATTCCGGTTATTCAAAAAAAAATTATTGAAATTTATTCCGTGAAAACGTTAAGTGTGTTTCACACAAAGTGCTCAATTACAGATTGAAATTTGTTACGATGCCACGAAGAGGTCGCGTTCGTTTTGGCATCAACATAAGTATGTATATTGACAGCCCATGGCACATGACCGAGTATTCCCAGGATGCGATGACATACCAATGAAATTATGGATCGCGGGCAATCAGCAAGCGATCGCCATGATGTCAAAGGACAACTTTTCAAACAACAGTTGCGATGTTTTGTAAACTTTATCTTAAAACAACGTATATGTGGTGCTGTTAGATGCTGGATGTACTCTGTTGAGTGGCAAAAGAGAGGTTTGCCGCACGCACATATTCTTCTTTGGATGGTGGATGGTGGTTACACCAAATCAAATTGATGAAATCATTTCTGCGGAAATTCCTGATCTAGAGATAGAAGCAGAATTATACGAAATCAATATGCTTCATGTTTATTATTATTATTTATACATATATATTTGCTTGCTTTTTCACTGTTGCAGCTCAGTCGTTTGGTATTTCACTTGTTCAGTTGTATTATGCCTTTTTTTAAAGTAATTTTGGGGTTATATATACTTGTGAAGGAGGATGGGGTCTTGTGTAGAAGTTCACGCAAGTAAGGAAAGTTCTCTGATCGCCATTCACTTGGGAGTGGCCAGAAACGATTCTTTTACATATGACTCAAGCAGCTCACGACCTCCGGTCTTTGACCAAGTATCCTCTGGGTAGCCTAAGAACATCCGTTCGAAGGTGAGCTAAAGTGAGAAGGCGAAAAATCCCCTGCATGGGGTTGTGCGCTGGGTTTGGGACCCGCCACGTAAAAAGCCTACCCCAATGAAAAACGACAAACAGCCTCGGATGAGAAACCCCTCTTTTGATGACGACCATGGCAAACGAAATAAGGACAACGATAGCAGGGCATGCACCTGGAATGTCCGGTCCCTTAATTGGGAGGGTGCCGCTGCCCAGCTGGTTGATGTCCTCGTGAAGATAAAGGCTGACATCACCGCCGTCCAAGAAATGCGATGGACGGGACAAGGACAGAGACGAGTAGGTCCTTGTGACATTTACTACAGTGGCCATATAAAGGAGCGCAAGTTTGGTGTTGGATTTGTGGTGGGAGAAAGACTCCGTCGCCGAGTACTATCATTCACTGCGGTGAATGAACGTCTAGCCACAATCCGCATCAAAGCGAGGTTCTTCAACATATCGCTGATCTGCGCCCACGCCCCGACGGAAGAGAAGGACGATGTGACCAAAGATGCCTTCTTTGAGCGCTTGGAGCGCGCTTATGAGAGATGCCCCCGCCACGATGTCAAAATCGTGCTTGGCGACTTTAACGCCAGGGTGGGCAAAGAAGGTATATTTGGCACTACGGTCGGTAAATTCAGCCTCCACGACGAAACATCCCCAAATGGGTTGAGGCTGATTGACTTCGCCGGGGCCTGAAATATGGTTATCTGTAGTACTAGATTCCAGCAAAAAAATTCATCAAGCTACCTGGCTGTCTCCGGATCGAAAAACTACCAACCAGATCGATCATGTTGTGATAGACGGAAGACACGTCTCCAGTGTTTTAGATGTGCGTGCGCTCCGAGGTCCTAACATCGACTCGGACCACTATCTTGTTGCAGCCAAGATTCGCACCCGCCTCTGTGCAGCAAAAAACGCACGCCAACAAACACAAGGAAGGTTCGACGTCGAAAAGCTGCAATCACAACAGACTGCCGAACGATTTTCTACTCGGCTTGCACTCCTGCTCTCTGAGAGCACTCATCAACAACTCGGTATAAGGGAACTGTGGGACGCCATTTCGAACTCTTTACGTACAGCTGCATCCGAAACCCTTGGTTTTCGGAAAGTGCAAAAAAACAACTGGTACGACGAGGAGTGCCGCGTCGCAGCGGAGAGAAAACAGGCTGCTTACCTCGCAACGTTACGATCGACCACTACACGTGCGGGATGGGATAGATACCGAGAGTTGAAGAGGGAAGCGAGACGCATTTGCAGACAGAAGAAGAAAGAGGCCGAAATGCGTGAGTACGAAGAGCTTGATAAGCTGGCCGACAGGGGTAATTCTCGAAAGTTCTACGAAAAAATGCGGCGGCTTACAGAAGGTTTCAAGACCGGAGCATATTCTTGTAGAACCCCCAAAGGTGATCTAGTGACCGATGCCCAGAGCATAGTTAAATTATGGAGGGAACACTTCTCCAGCCTGCTGAATGGCAGTGAACGCACAACACCAGGAGAAGGAGAACCCGATTCCCCAATCGATGACGATGGAGCAGACGTTCCATTACCCGACCATGAAGAAGTTCGAATAGAAATTGCCCGCTTGAAGAACAACAAAGCGGCAGGGGCCGACGGATTGCCGGCCGAGCTATTCAAACACGGCGGCGAAGAACTAATAGGGAGCATGCATCAGCTTCTTTGTAAAATATGGTCGGACGAAAGCATGCCCAACGATTGGAATTTAAGTGTGCTATGCCCGTGGGATTAGCCTCCTCAACATCGAATATATGGTTCTATCGAGCGTATTGTGTGAAAGACTAAAGCCCACCGTCAACAAACTGATTGGACCTTATCAGTGTGGCTTCAGACCTGGAAAATCAACAACCGACCAGATATTCACCATGCGCCAAATCTTGGAAAAGACCCGTGAAAGGAGAATCGACACACACCACCTCTTCGTCGATTTCAAAGCTGCTTTCGACAGCACGAAAAGGAGCTGCCTTTATGCCGCGATGTCTGAATTTGGTATCCCCGCAAAACTAATACGGCTGTGTAAACTGACGTTGAGAAACACGAAAAGCTCCGTCAGGATCGGGAAGGACCTCTCCGAGCCGTTCGATACCAAACGAGGTTTCAGACAAGGCGACTCCCTATCGTGCGACTTCTTCAACCTGCTCCTGGAGAAAATAGTTCGAGCTGCAGAACTAAACAGAGGAGGTACCATCTTTTATAAGAGTGTACAGCTGCTGGCGTATGCTGATGATATTGATATCATCGGCCTTAACACCCGCGCCGTTAGTTCTGCTTTCTCCAGACTAGACAAGGAAGCAAAACAAATGGGTCTGGCAGTGAACGAGGGCAAGACGAAATATCTCCTGTCATCAAACAAACAGTCGTCGCACTCGCGACTTGGCACTCACGTCACTGTTGACAGTCATAACTTTGAAGTTGTAGATAATTTCATCTATTTAGGAACCAGTATTAACCAACAATGTCAGCCTGGAAATCCATCGCAGGATTGCTCTTGCCAACAGGTGCTACTTCGGACTGAGTAGGCAATTGAAAAGTGAAGTCCTCTCTCGACGAACAAAAGCCAAACTCTATAAGTCGCTCATAATTCCCGTCCTGCTATATGGTGCAGAGGCTTGGACGATGTCAACAACTGATGAGTCGACGTTGCGAGTTTTCGAGATAAAGGTTATGCAGAAGATTTATGGTCTTTTGTGCGATGGCCACGGCGAATATCGCATTCGATGGAACGATGAGCTGTACGAGATCTACGACGACATTGTCATAGTTCAGAGAATTAAAAGACAGCGGCTACGCTGGCTGGGTCATGTTGTCCGAATGGACGAAAACACTCCAGCTCTGAAAGTATTCGACGCTGTACCCGCCGGGGGAAGCAGAGGAAGAGGAAGACCTCCACTCCGTTGGAAGGACCAAGTGGAGAAGGACCTGGCTACGCTTGGAATATCCAATTGGCGCCATGTAGCGAAAAGGAGAAACGACTGGCGCGCTGTTGTTAACTCGGCTATAATCGCGTAAGCGGTGTCTACGCCAATTAAAAAGAAGAAGAAGAATATGGTTCATGTATCTTACGAACATCACAATACCACTTCGGTTTGTATGTCTGACAATAAATGCACGAAACACTATCCACGTGCTTTTCTTTCGGAAACACAAACTAGAAATGATGGATATCCAATGTATCAGCGTCGCTCACCAGATGACAATGGCAGAACATTTAGCATTCAATTTAGAGACGTGAATATCGAAGTTAACAACACATCGAAGTCGACAACATATGGATCGTACCATATTCGCCACTGTTGTCTAATTCACATTCAGAAGTCATGTCAATGTTGCGTATTGCAGTTTGGTGTAATCGATAAAATACGTTTGTAAATACGTCACCAAAGGAAGCAACATGGCGGTTACTGGTCTTGAACGATACGGTCGATACGTGAACTGCGCTTTATATGATATTTACTTTTGCGATTCATGAACGTTTTCCGACTGCTGTGCGTCTCGGGGTGCCGGACCCGAAGCACGGCAGAGGTTTTAGATGGGCCTCGAACCCTACCAAGGTGGTTAGTGTGTCCATTCCACACTGCCAATTGGTACTGAAAATGCTTTGCATTCTCAGGGCGCTGATCAACGCATTGATTTGATCCGCTGTGCTTTTGAGCGCCGTGGAGTAAGGCTGTCGTCAGCAGGTGCCCACGTAAAACACACCGGACGTTGTTGTGCGTCTCGCAGTTAATTTGGAGAATGACCAAGTAGTCTATTTCAACACAGAGAATACAGTATAGACAGAGAAAACACCCCGCAGCAAAAAAATTAACATTTACGAGTTTTTCTCATCTTTGAACCGTTTGCGAGAACTTGCTCTGTTCGGAAATATCTTGATATTATACATACAATTACAATTACAATTGCTGGAACATGATAATCACTGGAATGATGTTCGCACACTTTTCGCGATGATCAGCCTTCAAATTCGCGTCAGTTATGGGATACGACCAAAAATTACATTGCCGAAGACATTTTACATCGTATACGCTAAAGAATTGAAATGGGTCAATACCATTGATATCAATTCCATATGCCGTTTATCAGTTCACGAAAGATGGACTCATCAGGAATGTTTATACGAACATTGGACAAATTATCGTTAGTGCGATTCCTTAAATGCATGCGCAATGTTGGCTGGCGAAAACTACCGATATTTTTTACTTAAAGTGGAAGATTCAATATCAAATTCCTTGAGACTTGCGGTCATACAAATCGATCGATCGTCTTGACAATGAAGGCAACACCGTGAATTATCCGGTGGAATTTCTAAATAAATTCCTTGGAGAGGCTTGGTATGCCATCGCATAATTTGCGTCTCAAAGTTGGATCTGTCGTTATTATGTTTCGCAATATGATTATACGCACCTATCAAATGCATGGGGCAGAATGCTTGATTCTACGGATTTCTTTTGAGTTCTGACGATTTTCCATTTCAGTTCAAAGGTATTCCGTTTCCAGGGAAAATAGCATTTGAAATGACAATCGACAGGACACAACAATAATCGCATAGTGTTTGGCATAAATTTGTTTTCAAACGGCCAGATATACGTGGCGTGCTCACGAGTTGAAAAACCATCTATTCTGTACACCGGAACAGAAACCAAAGAATGTTGTTTATCAAGCTGCGTTACATTGAAAAAAAAAATGTAGAAAAATCTCAAATAAATGATAATCAACACAATATGAATTTTTGACTTTTCAATTCAAAAGACATAATTTCACACGCAGGACAACGGCTGCGGGGATCAGCTAGTAGAATATAAAGACGAGGGCCCAACACACTACCTTGTGAAACTCCTGCTTTTATTTCCCTCAGAATAGAATATTTGTCTCCTTGTTTAGCGCGAAAGTAGCGATCTGATAAGAATTTATGACGTCATAATGCTGCTTCGGTAAAATCAGTTTCAGTTTCGAAAGCAGTCCTTTGTTACAAACTTTACCGAACTTGCTTTTGCCATATCAAAAAAACGGCAGAACAGAATTTTTTTTTTTTCCTCAAAGGCTTTTTCAATAATGTGTGTAATCCTGTGGATTTCATCAATCGTAGAATGGTTGGCTCGAAACCCAAACTGATGAGAATTATTTCAAAAAACTTCGATTTACCGGTAGAAGTGATATGGGTCTGTAAGAAGATACATCATAGCCTGGTTTTCCTGGCTTTGGAATCATGATAGTTTCAGCAATATTCAATAAGTTAGCACGTATTTAAGATGAAAAGCCACGTTAATAATGTGTGTAATTTTTACTATACTTATTTGATGAAGCTGTTTTAGGACTTCGGCAGTAATCAGGTGGTAGCCGGAGGATTTTTTTTTTTTTCAGATTTTTGATTTCCTCACCTAGTTCACTACTTGTGCAACTTGAGATATCTTCGCTTTCTTGACTGGAAGCAGTAGGTTAATCTACGTGTGTTTCATATGGGCAGAATTTTTTGGTTCAATAATACGAAAATATATCTGCTTTTTTTGAATCGTCTCTGGCCCAGCTTTCAGCACTTATTTTAATGGGACATACTACAGTTTCTGGTTTACAGCTTTTCCAAAGAGAGTAGTCAGAATTTCTTCCATTGCTTAGGGACCGAAGATATTTTGCCAAACTATCATTTTTAAACCTCTTAATTTTTCGGTTAAGATCTTTAGAGACTTTATTTAAAATAGATTTATCAGCTGGGCAACGAGTCTGATGCCACTTACGTCGTAGCTTTCTCTTTAATTTAATTATTTCTTTTATATCATTAGCATATTGAGCGCTTACAGCAATTTAATTACAGTGTACTTCTCCAAGCTGTGTGTTGCATACTTGTTGTAAAGTGTAAAATTTCAGATTCTAACTGGCCGGTATTTAATATAGAGTCATATTTACTTTCGTAACACTCCATGATCGTTCTAAAGTATTCCCAATCTGTTCGTTTATTATACAAGGCCGCTGCTTTGTCTTTAAAGATGACGGTTTCACTATAGCTTAAATAGATTGGGGAATGATCCGATTGATCGACAAATAGTTCGGGGATATTTTGCCGACAATGAAAAAATCTATCAGGTCTGGAATCTTTAGACTATCTGTTGGCCAATATGATGGTAAGTTCGTCGAGAATGCGTTACTTCCGGTTGACTGCAGTGCTTTATAGAGTTCTCTCCCTTTTGTATTCGTAAGCCTTGAACCCCAGTGCGTGTTCTTTGCGTTGAAATCTCCACCCATTATGAATCTATACCTGTGTCTGTTTATTAAGTGTTGGTACTCTTCAAATTGGATTAAATGCCTTGGAGGACTGTACACAGAGGTAAGTGAGAGTGGACTTTTAACTCCGTAAATAGTCACTTTTGTAGCCTGTACTTATCAGTTGAAAGTTTTTCTTCCTCAAAATGTTTAATCGTATTTTTAATTAGTATTGCGCTTCCGCCACGGGCGCAATTGCTACGATGAATTGTATGGTAAGTTTCATAATTTTTAATTTTAAAATAAGTTTGTGGGGTAAAATGTGTCTCGATATCATTTCCCTTAACTTGAGCTCTTCTACTCTCAACTCTTCTTTACTCCCCTCTGCGATATTGAGGTATCCTTGCGACATAAAATGGAGTTCATATTTTCCTAATAAACACTACTACATGAGCTATTTGGTTTCAAAAGATCGTTACCATAGTGTGATTTAAAGTTGTACATTGAAAGAATTTGCGGCGTACAGACACTCGAGTCTCTTTGACGATAGATGGCTCGTGAACATAACAAAAAACTCTGCGAAATGGACAATTTTAGCTTTTTTTGTGATGTACTACTATGAGAAAAAAATATTAAGTAAGTAATCGGAAATCGGACAAAAATTGTCAACATAACTTTGAATTTTGGCCAGCTTTGACGTGTTTTTTTTTGGATTCGGCTCACCTTGCCACGATATTCGGCCGGTTGTTCGTCTGGTTTCGGTCGTAAGCATTGATCCAAGACACGTCGCCAGTAATAATACGTTTTATGACATTCGGATAGTCAGAATCATTGTTTCACAGACGTTAATGCGACGCTGTTTTTCGAACAAATTTTGTGATTTTGGAACGAATTCCTTTCTTTTCGTAGTTAATCGCCAACGCGCTCTCGACACTCTTTGATTATTTTTACTAATTAAAAACACTTGCTCGCGACAAAAATTATCACCGAAGATCCTTTCCAGCATTCTAAATATTTCGGCATCATAAAATTGATTCCACACACGAAATCTGATGGAACTTCCTTATTGAGTAATTTTACTCAACGTAAAAATCACCAAATGCACTTTGTGTACTCCAGAAAGGCGCAAGCGTATACTAAATTTAAACGATAATTTTGATGTGGCACTTGGTACAGATGTCACTGACAGTCATACCAACCTAGAAAATAAGAATTTTTGACAAATGGGTTATAGTGCGAAATGTGTAATTTAAAAAGTCTTACTATTTTTTGCCTACACTTTGCTTCGTGGTTTTATTATTTTCCATGTACATTTTGCTCCACTTTGGACTTTCTGCTCCTCTCATTTATGCAACGCACGTGATGCAAACTCCCCACCTCTTAATGCGCTACAAAAAACAAACTATTAGTCAGTCTTCGACCCAAATGGGCTCATGATTACATAAAAATTTGTCTTGCAATAGAAGTTCATGAGTCTGTATATAAAAATTTGTCTTGCAATAGGGGTTCATGATTACATAAAAATTTGTCTTCCAATAGCCGTTCGCTCCATTGGAATGTCATTTGTAGTAAAAGCCAGTCCACCTTCATCTCGCCCGCATACTCATTTACACAATTCATTCATTTCATTTGAGTCAATTTTAATAAATTTCGCAAATAAAACTAGTTCGATGTTCAGGAGGTCACAGCGATGGTCGCCTTTAATATCAGACCTTTAATGTGTCTGGCTATAATGTTTTTCAGTATATTTTACTTTTTACGGCACCAAAATTAGTCACATGTTGTTAATGAATGCAATGCAACGCTCACCTTACAGGTGATAGACATACATGCGCATTCATAAAAGAGTTGAAGCTTTCACTAAAATATAAAACTGTGCTAAGTTCTCTCTTTTAACCCATACACTGCGCGCCCTTTCTAGGTGAGTGAGGTACGTGCAGCTTTGTGGGTGTATATGTGCTGCACTCACTTCACTTGCGAAGCAACTCGCTCGTAGTCTTTCTCCCACTCTTCCTACTCCCCTCTTAGTTCTCCTTTTCTTTCACCTATGATTAATGATCCTTTTCCGCAGTGAATTTTGCCTTGATCGGGTACCTGGGCTGTAGTTGCGTCGTTGTGGATCAAATCGTGGAATCGCATTGATTTGATCCGCTGTGCTTTTGAGCGCATGGAGTAAGGCTGTCGTCAGCAGGTGCCCACGTAAAACACACCGGACGTTGTTGTGCGTCTCGCAGTTAATTTGGAGAATGACCAAGTAGTCTATTTCAACACAGAGAATACAGTATAGACAGAGAAAACACCCGCAGCAAAAAAATTAACATTTACGAGTTTTTTCTCAACTTTGAACCGTTTGCGAGAACTTGCTCTGTTCGGAAATATCTTGATATTATACATACAATTACAATTACAATTGCTGGAACATGATAATCACTGGAATGATGTTCGCACACTTTTCGCGATGATCAGCCTTCAAATTCGCGTCAGTTATGGGATACGACCAAAAATTACATTACCGAAGACATTTTACATCGTATACGCTAAGAATTGGAAATGGGTCAATACCATTGATATCAATTCCATATGCCGTTTATCAGTTCACGAAAGATGGACTCATCAGGAATGTTTATACGAACATTGGACAAATTATCGTTAGTGCGATTCCTTAAATGCATGCGCAATGTTAGCTGGCGAAAACACCGATATTTTTTACTTAAAGTGGAAGATTCAATATCAAATTCCTTGAGACTTGCGGTCATACAAATCGATCGATCGTCTTGACAATGAAGGCAACACCGTGAATTATCCGGTGGAATTTCTAAATAAATTCCTTGAGAGGCGGTATGCTACATCGCATAATTTGCGTCTCAAAGTTGGATCTGTCGTTATTATGTTTCGCAATATGATTATACGCACCTATCAAATGCATGGGGCAGAATGCTTGATTCTACGGATTTCTTTTGAGTTCTGACGATTTTCCATTTCAGTTCAAAGGTATTCCGTTTCCAGGGAAAATAGCATTTGAAATGACAATCGACAGGACACAACAATGGTATCGCATAGTGTTTGGCATAAATTTGTTTTCAAACGGCCAGATATACGTGGCGTGCTCACGAGTTGGAAAACCATCTATTCTGTACACCGGAACAGAAACCAAAGAATGTTGTTTATCAAGCTGCGTTACATTGAAAAAAAAATGTAGAAAAATCTCAAATAAATGATAATCAACACAATATGAATTTTTGACTTTTCAATTCAAAAGACATAATTTCACGCAGGACAACGGCTGCGGGGTCAGCTAGTAGAATATAAAGACGAGGGCCCAACACACTACCTTGTGAAACTCCTGCTTTTATTTCCCTCAGAATAGAATATTTGTCTCCTTGTTTAGCGCGAAAGTAGCGATCTGATAAGAATTTATGACGTCATAATGCTGCTTCGGTAAAATCAGTTTCAGTTTCGAAAGCAGTCCTTTGTTACAAACTTTACCGAACGCTTTTGCCATATCCAAAAAAACGGCAGAACAGAATTTTTTTTCCTCAAAGGCTTTTTCAATAATGTGTGTAATCCTGTGGATTTCATCAATCGTAGAATGGTTGGCTCGAAACCCAAACTGATGAGAATTATTTCAAAAAACTTCGATTTTACCGGTAGAAGTGATATGGGTCTGTAAGAAGATACATCATAGCCTGGTTTTCCTGGCTTTGGAATCATGATAGTTTCAGCAATATTCCAATAAGTTAGCACGTATTTAAAATGAAAAGCCACGTTAATAATGTGTGTAATTTTTACTATACTTATTTGATGAAGCTGTTTTAGGACTTCGGCAGTAATCAGGTCGTAACCGGGGGATTTTTTTGTTTTTCAGATTTTTAATTTCCTCTCTTAGCTCACTACTTGTGCAACTTGAGATTTCTTCGCTTTCTTGACTGGAAGCAGTAAGATAATCTACGTGTGTTTTATATGGGGAGAATATTTTGGCTAGATAATCCGAAAATACTTCTGTTTTTTTTTTTTGAATCGTCTCTGGCCCAGCTTTCAGCACTTATTTTAATGGGACATACTACAGTTTCTGGTTTACAGCTTTTCCAAAGAGAGTAGTCAGAATTTCTTCCATTGCTTAGGGACCGAAGATATTTTGCCAAACTATCATTTTCAAACCTCTTAATTTTCCGGTTAAGATCTTTAGAAACTTTATTTAAAATAGATTTATCAGCTGTGCAACGTGTTTGATGTGAGTTTGTTGTGGCTTTCTCTTTAATTTAATTATTTCTTTTATATCATTAGCATATTGAGCGCTTACAGCAATTTAATTACAGTGTACTTCTCCAAGCTGTGTGTTGCATACTTGTTGTAAAGTGTAAAATTTCAGATTCTAACTGGCCTGTATTTAATATAGAGTAATATTTACTTTCGTAACATTCCATGATCGTTCTAAAGTATTCCCAATCTGTTCGTTTATTATACAAGGCCGCTGCTTTCTCTTTAAAGATGACGGTTTCATTATAGCTTAATTAGATTGGGGAATGATCCGATTGATCGACAAATAGTTCGGGGATATTTTGCCGACAATGAAAAAATCTATCAGGTCTGGAATCTTTAGACTATCTGTTGGCCAATATGATGGTAAGTTCGTCGGGAATGCGTAACTTCCGGTTGACTGCAGTGCTTTACAGAGTTCTCTCCCCTTTGTAGTCGTAAGCCTTGAACCCCAGTGCGTGTTCTTTGCGTTGAAATCTACACCCATTATGAATCTATACCTGTATCTGTTTATTAAGTGTTGGTACTCTTCAAATTGGATTAGATGCCTTGGGGAACTGTACACGGAGGTAAGTGCTAGTGGACTTTTACCTCCGTAAATAGTCACTATTGTAGCTTGAAACTTATCAGTTGAAAGTTTTTCTTCCTCAAAATGTTTAATCGTATTTTTAATTAGTATTGCGCTTCCGCCACGGGCGCAATTGCTACGATGAATTGTATGGTAAGTTTCATAATTTTTAATTTTAAAATAAGTTTGTGGGGTAAAATGTGTCTCCGATATCATTTCCTTAACTTGAGCTCTTCTACTCTCAACTCTTCTTTACTCCCCTCTGCGATATTGAGGTATCCTTGCGACATAAAATGGAGTTCATATTTTCCTAATAAACACTACTACGAGCTATTTGGATTCAAAAGATCGTTACCATAGTGTGATTTAAAGTTGTACATTGAAAGAATTTGCGGCGTACAGACACTCGAGTCTCTTTGACGATAGATGGCTCGTGAACATAACAAAAAACTCTGCGAAATGGACAATTTTAGCTTTTTGTGAGGTACTACTATGAGAAAAAATAGTAAGTAAGTAATCGGAAATCGGACAAAAATTGTCAACATAACTTTGAATTTTGGCCAGCTTTGACGTGTTTTTTTTTGGATTCGGCTCACCTTGCCACGATATTCGGACGGTTGTTCGTCTGGTTTCGGTCGTAAGCATTGATCCAAGACACGTCGCCAGTAATAATACGTTTTATGACATTCGGATAGTCAGAATCATTGTTTCACAGACGTTAATGCGACGCTGTTTTTCGAACAAATTTTGTGATTTTGGAACGAATTCCTTTCTTTTCGTAGTTAATCGCCAACGCGCTCTCGACACTCTTTGATTATTTTTTACTAATTAAAAACACTTGCTCGCGACAAAAAATTATCACCGAAGATCCTTTCCAGCATTCTAAATATTTCAGCATCATAAAATTGATTCCGCACACGAAATCTGATGGAACTTCCTTATTGAGTAATTTTACTCAACGTAAAAATCACCAAATGCACTTTGTGTACTCCAGAAAGGCAAGCGTATACTAAATTTAAACGATAATTTTGATGTGGCACTTGGTACAGATGTCACTGACAGTCATACCAACCTAGAAAATAAAATTTTGACAAATGGGTTATAGTGCGAAATGTAATTTAAAAAGTCTTACTATTTTTTGCCTACACTTTGCTTCGTGGTTTTATTATTTTCCATGTACATTTTGCTCCACTTTGGACTTTCTGCTCCTCTCATTTATGCAACTTTTGTGATGCAAACTCACCACCTCTTAATGCGCTACAAAAAACAAACTATTACAGTCTTCGACCCAAATGGGCTCATGATTACATAAAAATTTGTCTTGCAATAGGGGTTCATGATTACATAAAAATTTGTCTTCCAATAGCCGTTCGCTCCATTGGAATGTCATTTGTAGTAAAAGCCAGTCCACCTTCATCTCGCCCGCATACTCATTTACACAATTCATTCATTTCATTTGAGTCAATTTAAATAAATTTCGCAAATAAAACTAGTTCGATGTTCAGGAGGTCACAGCGATGGTCGCCTTTAATATCAGACCTTTAATGTGTCTGGCTATAATGTTTTTCAGTATATTTTACTTTTTACGACACCAAAATTAGTCACATGTTGTTAATGAATGCAATGCAACGCTCACCTTACAGGTGATAGACATACATGCGCATTCATAAAAGAGTTGAAGCTTTCACTAAAATATAAAACTGTGCTAAGTTCTCTCTTTTAACCCATACACTGCGCGCCCTTTCTAGGTGAGTGAGGTACGTGCAGCTTTGTGGGTGTATATGTGCTGCACTCACTTCACTTGCGATGCAACTCGCTCGTAGTCTTTCTCCCACTCTTCCTACTCCCCTCTTAGTTCTCCTTTTCTTTCACCTATTTTTAATGATCCTTTTCCAGCAGTGAATTTTGCCTTCGCATCGGGTACCTGGGCTGGTAGTTGCGTCGTTGTGGATCAAATCGTGGAATCGTGGATAAAGCTCAAAGCTTTGTGGCATTTATAATTCAAGATTTCAGTTTCAGAGAGTTTGGAACCGTCCGCGAGAAAATTGTAGACTTTGGCTAAATGGACTTGTCAAATAATTTTGTTAACTTTGAGTTATGCCGTCAGTCTGCTTAAATATTTACTACCACTATTCTACCGCATTCAGACGTTCCTTGAAATCTTCCAAATTATTGCGCCACTAAAGATTTATGACAACAATTATTCTATTTACTTGCATTTGTAATTTTTCCCTCTTCTCATCTATCCACTACTGCAAGCAAACGTCTTTCCTGTCTATTTTCTGATTTCTACATACAAGTATGTACGTTCGCAACCAACAACAAGAAGGTTTGCCGTACATACTATTCTCGCTGCCAGCTACTTCACTACTTAGCACATTCATGCATTTAACTCGCTTCCAATCCGCTTGAATTACAGAAAATCCATCGACAGCGGTTCATTGCCTAGTAGCTTCCAGACTCAGTCTCCGGTTGCGCCTCCACTTGACTGCCCTTCGGCAACGATTTACCGTATATGGTTAACGAATTTACGAACAGCTTTCATTTGCAACACTAAGCAGTCAATCACTGTGGCAGCCAGGCAGTCAGCTCGCTAGCGAGGAGCTTGCCCAGTCAATTGGAAACGCCACAATAGCTTTGACAGTCAAGCAAATAGCTTTACGCCAGAGACCGTCTCGTCGCTGTCGTCTCCTCGCGCGATCTCGCGAGTACTGACACATCTACTCACCTACAAGTATCAAGTATTCCTGCATACTATCCAATCATATATGCGATATCGTAATACTCGTCGAACATAAGCTTAGCTGGTTTAAATTTAAATGGTTCACGCGCTGTGTGGATTTTAGAGATGATTTTCGTTTGGTTTGTTAGCTGGTTGTCTCGTTGTCCTGGCACATTCGGAAAACAAAAGATGCACAAAATATGAAATATTGCAAGTCGTTGCACACCTAAAATAATTGTTGAAACAGCAATAATAACGAGCTGATTCGACTGGAGCCGTCGGGTGTGAGAGTGTAAATTATTAAAACAATCGGTTTTGGAGAGGAGGCAATTGTTTACTTATGCTACAGTGTTGAAAGACTCAAAGATGGTAACCGGTAGTGGGATGCCAGTAATTGGTAAGTAAGTTCGGAGAAGGAAACTACTCAGTAGTAATCTTCGCTACTTTCAATGCTTATTTGCTCTTCTACAGCTCTCCTTTCTTTTACTACCAGTTTGAATTTGAGGGTTTAATCTTTCAATCGGTATACTGAATATACCTTTCATTAACAGTATGAATTTGAGGGGTTAATGTTCCAATCGGCAGAGTAAGCATTGCTACACCTTTTTCCATTCATTTCCAACGTGGTTTCGAGAAGTTAGAACTTTCTTGTTTATTAAATTTGAACTCTCGGTCGAGGCCTTAATCAATACCTGTGAATTTTAGAAATGGCCCAGATAATTATGTTCCGCTGATCCGATGTACATAGATAGAGCTCACTAAATGATGGGAGGTTAGCGATGTCTGATGTAGTATAGGTTCTCTTTTTTTATATGAGCCTTTAAATATTCGAACACTTCAAATCCAGATCTTATAAGTACATAAAATCTTTTCGGCGTGAAGAACATACGAAAAAAGCTTTATCAGAGTCTCTTAATTTATCGACGTTGTAATAGATTGTGTTTTGGTAGGTGTAACACCAAAAGAAATTCACGAACGAATGTTAAAAGTGTATTATGCCTATTCACCTACAATTAGAACAGTAGAAAGATGGGTTGCTGAATTTAAAAGTGTTCGTTCAAGCCTTGAAGACGATCCACGTGAAAGACGTTCAAAAAAAATATATATATGTTCAAATTTGTTTTAGCATCCAACGTATTCACCAGAGTTGGCCCCCAGCGACTTCCATTTGTTTTCAGAACTCAAAAAATTTATGAGTGCCAAGCGTTTTTGAAATGAAGAGGTCATAACGGCTGTTGAAGCGTATTTTGCAGACTTTCCGGATTATCACTTCAGGGATGGGATCCACAGATAAGAGGATCGTTGGAGCAAGTGTATTAATGTTCAGGGATATTATACTGCGCAATAAAGTGTATTTGAAATCATAAAATTGTGTTTTTTCTTATCAAACGACAAAACTTATTGAACAACCTGGTAGATTCAAGTTTTAAGGAGAGTTTGCAACGGCTGAGTTGGACTAATTTTTCATTCGGCTGTGTAATGCCCCGGTATCTTGAGAATGGTAGAACCCGTAGAATTTATTCTCACTTACGAGTAAATACAGCTACATTACAGTTATATAAACGCGATTTCTTTTAAGTCTGTTCAAAATTTTTGTCCATATTATTAATATCAGTGGCTCTTACGGTTTGCAGAGGCTCAATCTCTATTTTCTCAACATATACTACTCAATTTTTGAGAGGTCGATCTGAAACTGTTCGTTTGTTCTCAAGAAGCTGTTCATTTGTCGGATCTATCAATATCTAATAATTATAGCTGCCATACAAACGGACAGAATAAAATCAAGTCATTGTATGCAAACCAGGTCGGATAATCGGTTACTAGAATTTGGTTTGAACCTGTTTCTACAACACTAGATGGCTGAAATTTCTTACAGCTCAGACCCAGGCAGGTCGGTTGTCTCCACCAAACCGGCCGTAGGACTTACGAAATCGCAATCGAATTCCTTGATTCAATAATCGCTGAGCGCACTCGAATGAATTTCGTTCGTTTCCGTATTGTGTTGTTGTGCAATTGGATTGCTCGCTATCATGATGCTTTTGGTGTTGCTGCTGCTATTATAATTGTAGTTGTTGTTTAGCACTTGTTGTTGTTATTGCGCTGGCTTGCTGTCGTCACGTGTGTGTGCCTCCGATTGTTATTTCTGTTATTGCTCAATGCATGGCAACGTGCATCGTTACTTTGGTTATTTTTGTTGTAAATACTGCTGTCTTGTTGTTGTTATTCTTAACAGTGTTGGTGTTGTTGTTTTTGTAATTGCTGTTGCCGTAATAGAATCGTTATTGCTGTTGTTGCAAGAGTTCGTGTTTTAGTTTTTACGTCAGTGTTCGATGTAGATCATTGTTGCTTTTGAAATGACTTGTTGTTTTTGTAATGATTTTGTTGTTGTGGAAATCGTTATTGTTTTCGATGTCATTGTTATTGTCTGAGTTGTTGTTGTTGCTACCTTCAATATTTCCTAAATTCACTTATCATTCGACGCCTCGGCAATTTTCTTTGCGAAGAATTTCATTTCGTTTTGGCGAATGCATTTCGAATTCGATTTCACAATTTTCAATTTACTCATTACAATAACAAGATAAACGAGCAATGCATGCCAGAAACAATGCGGCCAACGAGCAATAACGCAGTGTTAACAAGTAAGAAAGGGCTAAGTTCGGGTGTCACCGAACATTTTATACTCTCGCATGATAAAGTGATAATCGAGATACTGTTATTAGCAACTTTTTTGCGAGAGTATAAAAATGATGCCCTCTGAATTACATGAAAATGTCTGAGAGATTTACCGATATCTTCGGTGAAAAATTACGTTATGTTAGGTTAGGCACTGAGTTCTTCGTGTTCGATATCAGGGACCTTGAAAAGTTATAGTCCGATCACGACAATTTTTCCACAAGGTTTACCTCAGCTCAAATACCATATTTGGGTAAAGTTTTATTCCGCTATCATCATTGGTTCCTAGTGTATACATATGTTATACAGAGAAGGCATCAGATGGAATTCAAAATTGCGTTATATTGGAAGAAGGCGTAGTTGTGAACCGATTTCACCCATATTTCGTACATGTCATCAGGATGTTAAGAAAATAAATAAAAATATACCGAATTTCATTGAAATCGGTCTAGTAGTTCCTGAGATATGGTTTTTGGTCCATAAGTGGGCGACGCCACGCCCATTTTCAATTCTTAAAAAAAGCCTGGATGCAGCTTTCTTTTGCCATTTCTTTTGTAAAATTTAGTGTTTCTGACGTGTTTTGTTAGCCGGTTAAGGCACTTTTAGTGATTTTCAACATAACCTTTGTATGGGAGATGGGCGTGGTTATTATCCGTTTTCTTCCATTTTTAAACTGTATATGGAAATGCCTAAAGGAAACGACTCTGTAGAGTTTGGTTGACATAGCTATAGTAGTTTCCGAGATATGTATAAAAAACTTAGTAGGGGGCGGGGCCACGCCCATTTTTCCAAAAAAATTACGTCCAAATATGCCCCTCTCTATTGCGATCCTTTGTGCTAAATTTCACTTTAATTTTATTTATGGCTTAGTTATGAAACCTTATAGGTTTTCGGTTTCCGCCATTTTGTGGGCGTGGCAGTGGGCCGATTTTGCCTATCTTCGAACTTAACCTTCTTATGGAGCCAAGAAATACGTGTACCAAGTTTCATCATGATATCTCAATTTTTACTCAAGTTACAGCTTGCACGGACGGACGGACGGACGGACAGACAGACATCCGGATTTCAACTCAACTCGTCACCCCGATCACTTTGGTATACATAACCCTATATCTGACTCTTTTAGTTTTAGGACTTACAAACAACCGTTATGTGAACAAAACTGTAATACTCTCTTTGGCAACTTTGTTGCGAGAGTATAAAAATAGCTGAAGCTAAAGGACAGCGCAAATATAAATAGGAATGCCGGCAAACAAGCTGATACATACAGACAGTGAGACACATACACACAGCCAAACGTGTATACGAAGTCACTTGAATAATCAACAATCGTAAAATAATCGATTTTTCGAATGTCAAAAATCGATTCTTAATCGACTTCGACTACTGAAGATCGATTCCGAAGAATCGATTAATTTAGGAGAAAACTCGATTTTCGAGTAGAATCGGAATCGAGTTTACCATCCCTAACCTCCGCACAATAACCACCACAAAAAAAAATTATTTTTTTTTTCATGTAATTTATATAGAAAACAGAAAATTTGAAATAGGCACCTCTTAACATTAATATTAAGAGCTCATCTTTTGAGTGACTTTCTTTTTCACATTTTCGAAAGTTTTTAGCCTATTTTTCAGTTGAAAAAAAGGTTGCCTCAGAATGACACACCCTAGTATACATGTTTACATGTGAGTATTTGCTGGTGTTTACTTCGCTCCGCTTAGGTTTGCAGCCAGCAGTTGCGTCTCTCCGGACCCCACTGCCTTCCAACAGTCAACAACTGTTCTTTCCGTTGTGATATTTCACATTTGCAACACGATTAGAAAACGGGCGCTCGTGCGGAAGTTGGCTACAAAAGTGTTAGTTAGTTACTATACACACACACTCTCTCAAACAAATATGTATGTATGTAGGTCTGGCGCATTTGTTAGGCGTCACGGCTGGTGTTGTTGTTGTTCTTGTCTCTATGTGTATTTTTCTTGCTCGTTGGTGATTGCTAGGCATGTGTAATAATAACGGGAATTAGTTAAAAATAAAATGGTGGCTAAAAAATAAAATAGAGTTTCCGTGAAATAAAAAAGTAAGGCATGGCTAAATTTGGGTGCAGCCGTTTATTAGGTATTTCCGCCTTAAAAAACCATAGATATCACGAAAATGTATACGATGAAAACTGGGGCAGCTCATTGGCCGATTTCATCAATTAGTAGTATATCTAAGAGAAATGTTAACATTATTTGGTCTCGGTATCTGGCATACAGACCTGTATCTTGTACATAATTCAGGAGACATTATATTAGATGCATGCGCACCGAGGCAAACCTTGTTTTATCTAATTTTTGTAGCAGCCCATATTGCTATCAGAGAAAGTTACTTATTTTCATCAAAATATCCTAGATATTAACCGATTTTTTCGGAATAAAACTCAACCTTGGCAGCTGCGATCTTTGTGGTTTGTACTACTATGGGCAAAGAATAGTAAAACTTTGCTCATAATTTTAAAATTCTTAATTTATTCTTAAAAATCTATGTCGTCCTCTTTGACTCTAATACATTTGTACCAACGTTGTTTCCAATCCGCGAAACATTTGTTAGAGTGAATCTCCGGAAGCGGCTTCAATGCGCGTAGCGACTCACGTTTAAGGTCTTGAATTGACTCAAAACGGTTTCCCCGGAACGGTCCTTTGAGTTTGCTGAATAGCCGGAAGTCACACGGAGTTAAATCAGGCGAAGATGGTAGTTGCGGGATGATATTGGTTAAAAATTTGCAGAAAAACTAACGAACAATCAATGCAGTATTCGACGGTGCATTATCGTAGTGCAAAAACTAAGCATTGTCGGCCCATAATTTCGGCCTCTTTTTACGAATCGCGTAAACAACACATAACACTCAAACAGTATTCTTTGTTTCTCGCTAATTAAAGAAAACTGTCAACATAACTCTGATTTTTGACTGCTTAGAAGTATTTTTGTTTTGCCTTCGGCTCATATTGTCACGATTAATATCCTTTGCATAATAATTAATTCAAATAACATGCACTTAGAGATCGGTGATTCATTTTGAAAAAGTTTGTATTCTCTTAATCCAGTACACAATTTGCAGACCGACTCCCGCAATAATGTTTTGGAGGTGAGGACGATATTCAGTTTAAAATTATCTCAGATCCAAAAGCAAAAAAAATCTATTATTATGATATGATCGAAGAACCTGTAAAAAATTTTGACTTCTGACAAAATGCCGGCTTCCCAAAAAAGAAGTACATTTTTTATTTAATTATTTCTAGAAAAGTCGGGCGAAAATTTCAATTTCATCGTTTCAGTCATTACAGAGAAATCTAAAAGTGTGAAAATTACCATATATTACCTAGATGACCAGTTTTAAATTGTTAAGGCTCAAACTATATTTTATATCAGAAAGAATGCTTCCCAATGACTTTAATGTGGATTAATGACAATCAATCTATGACTGTTGATTATTAACTAAATTCTATTTTGTATGGACTATGAACTATTTAGCATTCTTTACAATATTGTAGTTAAAAAAATAATTATTTGCTGAGATTTAGATATGGTTAGGTTAAAATTCTAACAACAAGAATCAATATTACAAGAACTGAAGCATATATACATATATATTATGGCGGGTCGATTTAAAAATCGCCCATTGCTCTATGAAAATAATATTCTAGGGATCAAAATAAGATACTTTGCCGAAGGAACCATACCTTTAAAACGAATTTTGATGTCCCCCGATTTGGGTCGAACTTTTAGGTAGGGGCAAATTTTGAAAACTCCAACTTTGACCCATTTAGAGTGCTCCAATCGAGTCCAAATATATGACTGACCCCCACTAACTTTGGACGGCCGATCCACCCATGCCAGTGGCAGACCCCCTGGAACTCCCCTGGGGGGTTCCCAATACAATCATTTCAAAAAATCACCATTTTTGGCCTTTACATGAAAAAATCAGCTAAATGGCTATGTTTTTTCTTTATTTTTATTTATTTATTTATAATAATATCTCTTTTTTCTCTTAAGAAGTTTATTTAGTCAGAACATATGTAAATGAAAAAAATTAATTTAAGTGAGTTATAGAAAAGAAATTAAAAAAATATATTGTTTGAAGTCTTTTTTACTTTCAAGTCTGGGCAATTTCGCACGGCTCTCTAATGTCGTCGCCATAACAGCCTCTACATTTTCCGGTATAACCCGTTTGGAAACGCTACCTAGCAATTGAATATGTCGTTCCGTTCCTTGTATGTGTGATGGAATTTTTGGATCATTAAACGGTGGATCATCTTGATTTAAATATTCCTTCAATGTATCGTACGGAATGCTTCGCGTGAATGGTGGTTCAAATACGATATTTATATCATTCAAATTGATCATTTCCGTATAACTTGTGCAATTAAAGTTTATATCTGGTTTTTTATAAACTCTAAGTTCCATCGGCTCGTCAACATCGGTTCAATAGCGTAGAATTTTCTTGATGGCACTGTCGCGCTTTTCTTTCCTATCATCAAACAACATTGATAACAAGATATTTTCCGAATGCGCATAATATGAATTATCATTAATTACTTGTTTGACAATTTTGCGTAAGCGAGGTTCTATAAATCGTGACCAACCAATTAACTTGAAAAATAATGCACTGCCGTACACGACAGAGCTGTAATACTTGATATTGAAGTACATTGGCACATAACATTTAATTATAAATTCAACCAGAATTCTTAAATTTGCATCTGGATTTTCCGTTGTCACATATAATCGCAATAATCTAGCGGCCTTGGTGAGCCACCGAGAATGTACAATTTTCCCTGGTTTGATGTTAGCCAGATCCACCGGAACCACGCCGCTAGAAATTGCATGGGCCATGTCGTATAAGTACTTCGAATCGGTGGAAAATTCTTTTTTTTTTCTGGAGCAGGGGGCATATTTTGCAACTCAATTTTCTGGAAGCCGTCCACCACCTAAAAATATATAATAATAAAATAATTAAAAATGGTTGACAATTATAAAAAATGAGTGATAGCAATAACTTACCGGAAGAGTTTCACAAGTTTCGATTTGACGGCTTAGTTTTCCGGTTGCCGATCTTGGTCCAGTGCTGGTTGATTTATCCAAAGCTTCAAACAAACGCCGAAACGGAAGTTCGTTGAAGTGTAGAAGGTAAACAAACCAATGCAATGGTCTTTTTAACAGCAATTCGAATCGTCGTATAATTCCACCGCGTGGGCCAGTGCTTGTTGGCTCACCGTCAGTGCATATTCCAATTAATGTATCCAGTGATATATTTTTATCGTTGAAAAAACCATTTAATTTGGTTGTTTTGTATTCAGCGGTTTCATGTTCCAGCCTTTACGTAAAAATCAATTCAGAATTGTTCTCACAAAATAACAAGATGAGGTTCTTTTACCATCCTAGTATGATACTTCTCATCAATTTTATCTATCGTTAAAGTATAATCTTTTCTGCCATCGAATGAAAACGCTAACAAATTGGTATCATCTAACCGTTTGCGAAGCACTTCTTGTCTGCATTTCTCTTTTTCTCTGTGAACTTTCGATTTATCCATGATGAAAGGTTTCCCATGCTTATCTTTAATTTTAAAATCTTGCAAAAGAGCGGTTCCCAATTCTGATGCTACTCTGTCAGGCACACCAAATCTGTCACATACTAAGGCAAAGTTAAAACAATCGTATCTCTCTGTGTATTGTGAACTTATGCTTCTATCAATATCTTCTTGAACCGGTGGCGGTGCGTATGTTGAATCATCGGGATCTTGGTATGTTGGCATTGATGACATAGACGTTGCTCCTTGCTCTTCAGTTTCCATCATAAATGCATTCATTGTTAGTCTTCTCTGATTATGTTGATCGTGCATGAACTCTTTGAGGCGTTCGGGAACCCAGCCGCATGCACATGGAGCTGCTTTCTAATCCTATTTACATGTTCCAATATAAAAAATTGTTTCCAGAGATTTTACATACTCTGTAAATTGTTGGGTGTTGTTTCTTCTCTTGATTTGCTCTTGATACTTGTCAAGCAATTTATTCAATTTATTACATACACTTTTTTTCAGCATTATTTCCATACCAAGTTTTTCCCAAATTCCAATCAACTTATCTTGTACTTGAATAGTGAATGATTTATAGGACAATTTTTTTTGTTCTGTTTTAGCACGTTCGCTTAAGTAAAAATAATATCTCAAGGTATCTAGATGGGTTGGTAAATTAAGATCAGTCAAATCAGTAGACACAGCAAAAACAGTAACATCATGCTTGGGTATATGACTCATTGGGTTTTCGATAGTTGTTGATGTAGTTGCTTCATCTTGCGGTGTAGAGGATGGTGGATTCATTGTAAACTTTTTGATTTGGAATGGTCACTTCACTTATTATTTTTTTTGAAATACCATAGTGGTTATTGCTTTAGTTCTCCTCACTTTCAGAGGTAATAAGAATGAAATGGTAATTTCAATTCTATTTCAAAATTTGCCCCTACCCAAAAGTTCGACCCAAATTGGGGGAGATCAGAATTCGTTTCAGAGGTATGTTTCCTTCGGCAAAGTTTCTAATTTTGATCCCTAGAATATGATTTTCATAGAGCAATGGGCGATTTTTTTGCCTCCCCACAAATCGAACCGGCCTAATATGTATATAAATAAACTTGTATTGACCGTCGCCAATAAGTCTTGGCGAGCATTGCTGCCAAAGCATTAGTCTCAGCGGAATAGTTGGTGATACCGTAACTCAGGAAAGTCCGAAGACAGCTGGCAGTCGCAACCTGAATGTGCCGCAACTTGTGGACGCCGGCGTTTATTGCGATTGGAAATTGACAACATTTAATTTACAATAAGAAGGAAAGAAAATTGCTGGAAAGGAAAAACTATAGACTACAGCTACATGAATTTTACGTCACAATAACAAAAAATTAAATATAAACGATACATTAAGTCCCAGCTTCAGTCAATAGCCTTTGGTCTTTAGTCGTATTATACTAGTCAGTGTAATGTATAATTTTAACTCAAAATGTATTATTTAGTAATAAAAAATACGAAATATGTTTTTACTTACAAATCCTTATTATTCAGTTGTCATTAGTTCTAGTTCCTATTGATTAAAAAATTAAAACTCGCAGTCCAATTATTGCAGGCGTTAATCAATCTTCAATAGTTGAAATCAATTTCTAACAGCCAACATTCTGACTTAGTGCAGTTATCAGAAGTTGTTATTTTTGTAGTAGAAAAAAAGAATTAAATAAAATAGAGTCCTTGTTTTGAATAGCTAACAATCTTTAGTCAATAGTTAGTTAAAAATCGAAATCAGTATCACATACATTCTTCTTGTTTAAAAAATCTGAACTCACGGTATATATTGGATTGTATTCAAATTATTACTGGAACTAATCAATCCCTTTTATTTTATAGAAAATAATAAAAGTCATTGCAGTCAATAGATAATAAACCTTAGTCATTATATAATTGGTAGACTGCAGCTTTTTGTAAAAGTAAATTATACGAAGTCAAAAATTAGCAATTACTCATCTGAAATAGAAAGTCATAATTCAATGGCAATTAGTCAGAAGTCAAAGTCAGTAGACTATAGATCAAAAAACAAAAATTATTAGAAAATAATCCTAAATATGAAGTTCTAATTGAATTGTGATTAGTCAGAAGTCGAAATCAGTATCACTTAGTTAATACCAAATCATTCGCAACCTTAATTCATTGAATCATAAAATCATGTGTTAGAAGTTGAAACCAATATGAAATAATATAAATTGTGTAGTCTTGACTCAAAAGTCATACGACAAAAGTCAAAAACCAACCTTGCGAAGTCAGCATCAATAAACGGCCAGCTTCAGTCTTAATAGATATTACCAAACAAGTAGACTTTTTTAGAATTAATTCTAAGTCACTAGTCAGAATTCAAAATACCAATTCATTTGAAATGTTAATTCACTGAGTTATAAAAATTTTCAGAAATTAGAAACTAATAAAAAAAAAGTTGCGTATTTAGCATTCCCTACATTAATTCGACATCTTGTTGTCCAGTTCAGTAATCATCGGTCAAAAATCAGGAATCAATATCGCATGGTTCAAAGTATCAAATCATTGGAAAACTTAACTCACTGAATCAGAAAAATTTTCAGATATCAGAAATCAATATAAATAATACAAAATATAAGTCTTGTAGTCTTAATTTAATTGTCATTAGTTTCAATCCAATAAAGAGTAATTATTATTAAGTAATCCGACTTCTTTAGTCGTAATTCTATAGTCCGACTTTTATAGTTCATTCAATAGTCATAAGTCAAAGCCATGATTTCATAATCAGCAATAAATACTGACATCTGTAATCATGATAACACTCAGTGGTCAGAAATAAGATTAGTTACTAGAAAAATTAATAAATTAAAATTCAACATTAATGTCCTTATCAGGGTATATTAAGTTTGCCACGAAGTTTCTAACATCGATAAAAAACATCGGAGGAGATGTAAAAGGTTTAACGATCAGCTGTTCTCGACTCATCTCGATTTAGCCATATTCGTCTCCCTGTATATACGTGAACTATTCTTTCAATTTGTTGAGATAACGTTCTAAAAATTTTGAATAAAACTATTTCTTCCCAAGAAGCTGCTCGTTTGTCAAAACCCATATCAGATCACTATATCATAAGCGTGCTATAAAACTGATGGTACCAAATCAATTCCTTGTCTGGAAAACTTTTTTTATTTGAAAAGATATCTTCGCGAAATTTGGCATCTTCTTCTTCTTTTTTGGCATGGATTATTATAAAAAGCAACATTGTAATCTACGAATAAAAACCTTTTTATTCGATCTTTAAATAAATTGTCTTTAAAAGCAACAGTAGAAATTTCAAAGAAATTGCTTAGATCGGACCACTATATCATTTAGTCGCCATACAAACTTAACGAACAAAATGAAGTCCTTGTCTGGAGACTATTTTAAAATAGCTTCAGTACAACCGGTGTTGACGTTTTTTCTTGTTTGTTTTTTTTTTTAATCAAAATTCCATAATTATTAAACAATGCAGTGCAAATGTAGTCAGCACCCAATAGCAAGTCGGAGTCTTGATTGTTCTCCGCATACTAATTTGATTGAAGCTGCTTTTAAATTCAGTTCTCACTCAATAAAATTGAAAATTTAATTGATTTCAACACCCGGCATGCACTTAGCTACACGACACATACACACACATACTCATAAACATAGACAATTGCAGAGTAGTGCTGAGGAATCACATGGAGAAACTGCCAAAAATTGCCAAACAAGCAATTGTCCTCCTGATATCTGGCTCCATGTCCCAAAATGTGCTGTGCTCAACAACAGGGTTGCATTGTCGCTGACAAATTGGACTGTTTGTGCTGCCAGCATCGGAGTTGGTGTATGGTGAAGGTGTCGTTGCCTTGTAGCAACAGAATACGTGCGCGTTGCGGTTAAGGCAGGGAACTGAAAACTGGACTTGCATACTTTCAAACAAAAATTGGCGAAGAAATATTTACGCAATAAGCAACAACAACGAAAATGGGGGAGCTGAAGTATTTTTCGGCGGTTTGTGTGTCTGTGTAGCGCATATCACAAGAATTTGCTGCATTGCAAAGCAGCAAATGTGTGAGCCATGAGACGAGGAACCTCTGTTTGTTTTGAATTTGCGGCAAGTTGCAAAGGTGTGCATAGTTTTGTAGTGCATACTGTATACAGAAGTTGTAAGTGTTGCACAAACTGAGTGTACTAAGGCAGTAGAAAAGTTGAAAGGCACAAAGTAGCAATCATGTTGCAACATTAGTTATATGATAACGCAAACTATGCGGCATGCTCATACTAAAGCAGTAAAACCTAAACTTTTTTTAATCGAAATAATCGCAATTTGAAATTGTATAGCTGTGGCAAGTTTTTCGCAACAACAAATGTTGCATGCAACATTGAATATGAAAGTGACATGAAAATGTGCGACAAGAAAAAGCAGAGAAAAAGTGCGAGCAATAAAAGTATAGCGTAAAAAAAGTAAATCAAAACGCAGCAGCAATCAACGGCGAGGTAACGCCACATAGCCATGTTGCTACAGCAGTTGTTAACGGACTGTCAACGAGTGTGTCATCAGCAAGCGGTTGCATGCCACAAATACACATGCGCACTAGCATGCATGCATCCAGTCCGTCTCAAGTTGCAATGTCGTTGCTGTTTTAATGATTTTTGGTTGTTGTTGCTTATGCTTCTACTTACAACGCATTGTGACATAGACTCTTCGTGTTCAACCCAGCTTTAACTACTATATAAATGTGTCTCCCAACTATATTGCAACATCCCACATGCAATGCCAAGCAGCAATGCAATACGATTTTTGCTTATTAAAGTGGCAAAGCCCCCAGCTATTGGAACTACTGTGGCGGGTGGCAGGTGCGGCAGCTGCCGAGCTTCTAGTATACCACGAACAGGTGCAACAAATGATGTTGCCACATAATTTACCTCAAACCTACACGCTTAGAGCAGCAGCAAGCACACAGAGTGCTACTTTACAGCTTTCTTTGAAGGTTGGAATCTTTTGTAACTATATACATACTGCCTCACACTGGATTTGCCACACCACCAAGTAGAGCAATATTATTTTCTATTTTGCAATTTTTTTCTATTTCTAATCTGCTGGCTCTTGTCGCCATATTACACTCTGAATGCATGCAACTAAAGTGGCAACAGCTATAAGAACTACTATGGAGGGTGGCAGGTGCGGCAGCTTCCGAGCTTCTAGTATACCACGAATAGGTGCAACAAATGATGTTGCCACATAATATACCTCAAATCTAGACGCTTAGAGCAGCAGCAAGCACACAGAGTGCTACTTTACAGCTTTCTTTGAAGGTTGGAATTTTTTGTAACTATATACATACATACATACTGCCGCACACTGGACTTACCACAACACCGAGTAGAGCAATATTATTTTCTAGTTTGGAATTTTTTTCTATTTCTATCTCGATTTCGTTGCTGGTTCTTGCCGCCATATTACACTCTGAATGCATGCAACTAAAGTGGCAACAACAACAAACGAATGCAAATACTGTTATCTGTTGTTGTTGTAGTTTTGCTTTTTACAAACAGCAAGCAATGCATGACACATCACATCAAATCGCTTGGAATGTGTTTATAATATTAAATTCTTATGCAGCTTAGCACTGCTAGCAGTACTGTTAAAAAAAGAAAACAACAAAAGCAAGAATAATAGCCTTGACAGACGGCAGCGTTAATCCGGATTAACTGCGCACTTAATCAGATCCAAATTTATAGGTGACAGACGGCAGCTATGCGAGTTTGAAACTCTCATAAACAGCTCATTGTCCTTTTTATAATATTTTCAATGAAAATTGATAGAAGATAAACATTACGGTTGTTAGCCGACCAATTTTACCAAACCATTTTTTATTTCAAAAACATATCAACACATTATTTCTAAAACTGCATCATAACATAGAAGTTTTATTGATATTATATTGAGAATTTGATAAACAGCTGTCAGGGTTGCTTGTATTTCATTCACAATAGATGAAAATTGGCCATTTTTAACAATGTTGCCAACGAAAATCTCACAAACTCCCTAAAATTTTGAGAGTTATTTTTGGATTCAACAACGGAGTTAGCTGTGGTAACTCCTGAATTAATCCCGAAAAAAGCAATTAATCTGGTTTAACGCTGCCGTCTGTCAATGCTATAAAATGACATTTGAAAATGTCAGCAGTGGCAGCAACATGAAGTGTAGAAATCTCGAATGCTGTGTAGTTGAGAGTAATCGAAATGCGCAACTAAGGAGTGGAGGAGAGCATTTGAAAAGAACAACAGAGGGGAAGAAAAGTGAAGAAGGTAATTTTTTGATTATAATTATGTATTAGATGTTGTAATGTGGCAAGCACTAATAAAAACAAATATTTTAAATAGGAATATGAAATTCGCACCATCTTCTCACAGTATTTGTCCCCATTTTTTGGCCTCAATTGTTTTTGCTCATGTCATGCTTAGTTCCAAATCCACAGGATCTACGGCTGATCTCCGCCAGCTCCTCTCAAGAAAGTCGTTTTGCGGTGAACTCTATATCTCTGAAATTAAAAAACCAAAATCTGTTTGGTTTAAGGAATTTTAAATTTATTAATTAAACGAAGAAATAAGCAAAATAAAATTATTTGACAAAATGGCAGTTTCAAAAAAAATCGATTTGTGACCAAAACTTCGGCTTTAAATTGTTTATAAAAAAATCTTCCATAATTACAAAAAAATATACTTAGGAAACTTGTGTTAAAATTTGAAGCTAATGCATTTAGCAGTTTTCGAGTTATGTTGGTCACCGATTTTGAAAACATCATTTTGAGAAAAATGTGTTTAAAGTTAGGAATGCCCTTCCAAGCGCTCTGAAACGCTTTTTTAAATTTGAGTTTAACTTGGAAAATATACACGGAAACGAAATAAATGTACGTTAAGAAAATAAAAAAACCAAATCGATTTTTTTCAAATTCTAGCGGTATATAACCCTTGAAAACTTACATGCGTCCAGGTCCCGTTTTTCTATTGAAGAATCACGTTTTTCGAGTTTTTTTTTCGTTTTGAAGCATGTCAGTTAAGATGTTGTACGCATTCGGGGACCGAATAAAGTATGCAGCGCATTACGCCTCAGTTTGTCTCAGCTTATTATTTAAAAAATGTGTGTTCGGAATGATAACATATCCGTGCCCGATTAGAATTATTATTATATTACTTTGTTTTTTGTCCACTGGATCACAGTTTTATATTTTCGATTGCTCCCAACCAGTTTGTCATTCTTCCAAGTTATCGTTCTTTATATCCTTTGTTGTGGTTACAATTGTTCCTTCAACGCCCACATTTTCTTTTTCCCAAATGCTAATAAGTCGATGAACGTGCTTCAGCTTGTTATCGCTACAGCTTCGCCTAAAACTGCGCGGTATGCTGATATGGGCTTTATGTCTGTTATTTTCCTCAATGAAGCAGTTCATATCTCTGCTCCGTAGAGCAAGACGTTCGCTGTTGTAGACTGTACAATTTTATTTTCTTTTGCGTCGATCTTTCGATGTTCGCCGTTAGCCTACTAAGTTGGAAATTTTGTTCAGACGCCTTTTCCCCAGTGTGTTGGTTTTGTGCCCAGTACGTAAACGAGATAGTTGACAACGTTTTATGTCCTCATATCTATTATAGTTAGAATATGTTTCTCTCTTAACAATACTAACCCGGTTTTTCAGTGGCAAGTATAAGTCACATTTTCGCTCTGATCATCACCTGGTTTAGTTTCTTGTTTGCGTTTTCAATGCCTCTGGAGGTGATTATTGCAGTGATGTTGCCTGTGTGAGTTAAGGCTTAATATGCCTTCAAAACTGACGTTCTAGAGGCATAGATCGTTCGCTTTAAGTGTCGTTGTTTTTGGAAGGTTTTATACACCAAGATTCTGTGTTTGAAGTGGCTCCTCAACATTAGGCTGAGATGTGTAGGCATTTTAAAGTTTTCTTCTAACACCTCAACCTGTTTTTTAAAGAGAGCTGTTGAAAGCATTCCGTTCATCATGCCCGTTTGTTGCATCCTTTGTGCGCTTTTCCCATTTTCCTCACGACATTCTCAATTGTGCCCAGAGTTGATTTATCGGGTCTGCAATCGTATTGTCTAGGTGATAAGCTGCTTGCCCTAGTGATTGCTTTTTTTACTTCTAGTTTCAGCAATAATTCGAAAAGCTTACCGGCTGTCTGGATTTCCTTTTCTTTTACTAATGAAAAAGAGCCTTTGTTTTTCCAAATTTCTGGGAATATGCCTGCTGTAAGATCGGTATTAAACATTTCTAGTAGCACCTTTGAACGGTTTTTGGTTATTACCTTTAGTACCTCTGCTGGTATGCCAAATGTTCCAGGAGATTTGTCTGCTTTGGGTTTCCTTTGCGCCAGTTGCCGCTCTATGGTAAAAAGCGATGCGTTGTTAGGACACTCCGTTGGCCCTGATTCCTCGGCTCTTATTTCGTGTCTCCAGCCCTTGTGTGAAAAACATGTTTACTATCTCTGAAAAAATTATTCACATCTGACAACTATAGCATATAGCTGCCAAACTAACCGAACAAAATGAAGTTAAAGGCTTTTTTGTGTTTTTTATGTTAGGATCAATTCACCTGTGAAGGGTAATAAAGGTATTTCTTGGTCAAAAAAATTGTGTACGAAAAATTATTTTTTCTATATGCCGGTTTTTAATTATTGGTGGTCGCCATGATATATCTTGTCTAAAAATTATTTATTACACTTGGGCAATTATTTATTTGAATTAAAAAGTGATTGTCCTAAGATTTCTTAAACCAAAACTATTTAAGTCATAAAATTGACTTTTTCGTGAACTTAGTCAGTCTTATGATTTCATTGTCTCAAAATTTTTGTGATTAATTTCTTTTTATTTTTTTTTAAAGTGCTAAAGTCTTAGGAAAGTCGAAATTCTTAAACTTAATTACCCCAAATTGTTTTGCACCAAAATATTTTTTCAATACCATATCGTCGAAAGTTCTTCAACAGAAAAAAATCTTATTTTTTGATTTCCATATATATTTAGCTTTGCGTCTTAAGGGGCTATACCAGTGTGGCACTTTCAAAAAAAAAATTTTTTTTTCACCACAAAATGGCGAAAACTGAAAACCTATAAAGTGTCATAACTAAGCCATAAATAAAGATATTAAAGTGAAATTTGGCACAAAGGATCGCATTAGGGTGGGGCATGGACGTAAATTTTTTGGAAAAGTGTGAGTGGCCCCGCCCCCAAATAAGTTTTTTGTACATATCTCGGAAACTACTATAGCTATGTCAACCAAACTCTATAGAGTCGTTTCCTTCAGGCATTTCCATATACAGTTCAAAAACGCCCACTCCCCATTCAAAGGTTATGTTGAAAATCACTGAAATTGCGTTAACCGACTAACAAAAATCGTCAGAAACACTAAATTTTACGGAAGAATGGCAGAAGGAAGCTGCACCCAGGCCTTATTTAAAAATTGAAAATGGGCGTGGCGTCGCCCACTTATGGACCAAAAACCATATCTCAGGAACTACTAATCTAGTTAATTTTACAGCAAAATAAAAAAAATGACGGATAATGAAATCTCAATTATCACTTTATCATGCGAGAGTGTAAAATGTTCGGTGACACCCCAACTTAGCCCTTCCTTACTTGTTTAATCTAAAATATATGTATATATTAAATAATTATTAAAAGTATAATATTTATTTTATTAGTGATTTTTTCCATTGGGCTTTAATGTATCATTTCCACTTTTCCAACAACAGCAACTCTACTCTAAGTAGACTTTAATTTTTGTGTCTTAAATAAAATATATTTCATTACATCAAACAGCACGGAAATTAAGCGCACTCTGTGCCAACATGTGAGCATATGTCAAGCCATCACTTTCCCCCGCCGTTTTACTCAAGTTTCCGGCTCTGCGTGTGCCTACCAACGCTACTTCGTAATCATCATTCATTCGCTTGATTGTTGTTTGGTGAAACTTCTGTATTAACTAGCTGCTACGCTTTCAATACTGCAAGCCCCTCCGCCTCTCCTTAAGCCCCATCGCATTGCTGGCACGTTACTCGAATACTCTCCGACACACTGACCTCAGCGCAATGTTCGGCCATATGTTCTTCTACAGCTGGCTCCTTCTGTTTACATTTCTTGACTTCCTACTTCGAATTTGATGTGCAGCAAGCTTTCAATTGGGGTACTCACAACCCCTTGTAAGGCATCGTAAAATTATAAATTTTTACACTTGTTTAAAAAAATTGTTTTTGGATTTCATACAAAAATGAATTTACACATTTACTATTCTAAATGCTTAGGGTTTTCACAAGTCTCATAAAGTTATAAGTTATAACGATTCGAAAAGATAGCATTGAGAATTGTAAATGTGTAAACTCATTTTTGTATGAAATCCAACAACAATTTTTTTTAACAAGTGTAAAAATTTATAATTTTACGATTTTACGATGCTTTACGACGGGTTGTGAGTACCCCAGCTATGTTTTCGAATCGTTATAACTTATAACTTTAAGAGAGTTTCCAGAATTGATTTTCTTTTTCAACACAACATATTTATGTTCAAACTTATTTCTAAATTTAAAATTTTCTCCAACAAAATAAATGTATATTTTTTTAAGTTTTTGCACGTACATTTTATCGCCACGAAAAATCACGTCCAAAAATTATTTATCGCCCTTGTGAAATTATTTATTTATTATTTACTCTTTGCAGATTTCTTAAACCAAAACTACTTAAGTCATAAAATTGACTTTTTCGAGAATTTAGCCAGTCTTATCATTTGTTCTTTTCCAACAACAGCAACTATACTCTAAGTAAAATATATTTTTTGCTTTCTAAATAAAATTTATTTCATCATCATTGCTGCCTTGTTCGAGCTATAAATTTTGTTTTTATTCAATAGTTTTTGTTGTTGTTTGTTTATGTATTTACCGTTCTTTTTGATATTTTTTCCTTATTTATGATTTTAGTTGGTACGCGTTCGTGAGGAATTTCTTGACTTCCTACTTTGTATTCAATGTGCAGCAAGCTTTAAGTATATTTCAAAATTCAAATCAATTCTTAGCATTCAATAATATTGATGTCGTATTGCAGCAGCCTATAAGCTACACTGGAGTAAGTGGTAAGCCTCGCACTAGGCTTCAGGGAAATCACATTTAGTTATTGTGTGACCAAGTCATTCTCTTCCTCTATTTCAAACAAACTCGACTTGTGAAACCTTCGTATTTCTTAACTTGTTTGTATGCCAAAGTTCGCCAAACATTTTCTTATTCTCCTCTGTGTACACAATAAATCTAAAGTTAGAAGTATATGAAACATTCTGTTGCGCAAATAACTGAAATTCCCTATGGATTTAAATTTTTCGCATTGAATGGCACGACTGGTACTGTCACGTACTGACATTGAGCTTCGAGGATATCAATGCTCCGTGTTGTCATTTTATTAAATATTATTTATGCATATAAATTTGCTTGCTTTTTCACTGTTGCAGCTCAGTCGGCATTTAATACAGTGGCCATATAAAGGAGCGCAAGTTCGGTGTGGGATTGGTGGTGGAAGAGAGATTCCGTCGCCGAGTACTATCATTCACTCCGGTGAATCAACGTCTAACTACAATCCGCATCAAAGCGATGTTCTTCAACATATCGCTGATTTGCGCACACGCCTCGACGGAAGAGAAGGACGATGTGACCAAAGATGCTTTCTATGAGCGCTGGGAGCGCGCTTATGAGAGCTGCCCCCGCCACGATGTCAAAATCGTGCTTGGCGACTTTAACGCCAGGGTGGGTAAAGAAGGTAACTTTGGCACCACGGTCGGTAAATTCAGCCTCCACGACGAAACATCCGCAAATTGGATCGGGGCCCGAAATATGGTTATCTGTAGTACTAGATTCCAGCATAAAAAGATTCATCAAGCTACCTGGCTGTCTCCGGATCGAAAAACTACCAACCAGATCGATCATGTTGTGATAGACGGAAGACACGCCTCCAGTGTTTTAGATGTGCTTGCGCTCCGAGGTCCTAACATCGACTCGGACCACTTTCTTGTTGCAGCCAAGATTCGCACCCGCCTCTGTGCACCAAAAACGCACGCCAACAAACACAAGAAAGGTTCGACGTCGAGAAGCTGCAATCACAACAGACAGCCGAACAATTTTCTACTCGGCTTGCACTCTTGCTCTTTGAGAGCACTCGTCAACAACACGGTATAAGGGAACTGTGGGACGCCATTTTGAACTCCTTACGTACAGCAGCAACCGAAACCATTGGTTTTCGGAAAGTGCAAAAGAACAGCTGGTACGACGAGGAGTGCCGTGTCGCAGCGGAGAGAAAACAGGCTGCTTACCTCGCAACGTTACGATCGACCACTACACGTGCGGGATGGGATAGATACCAAGAGTTGAAGAGCAAGCGAGACGTATTTGTAGACAGAAGAAGAAAGAGGCCGAAATGCGTGAGTATGAAGAGCTTGATAAGCTGGCCGACAGGGGTAATACTCGAAAATTCTACGAAAAAATGCGGCGGCTTACAGATGGTTTCAAGACCGGAGCATACTCTTGTTGAACCCCCAAAGATGACCTAGTCACTGATGCCCAGAGCATACTTAAACTATGGAGGGAACACTTCTCCAGCCTGTTGAATGGCAGTGAACACACAACACCAGGAGAAGGAGAACCCGATTCCCCAATCGATGACGATGGAGCAGACGTTCCATTACCCGACCATGAAGAAGTTCGAATAGCAATTGCCCGCCTGAAGGACAACAAAGCGGCAGGGGGCGACGGATTGCCAGCCGAGCTATTCACACACGGCGGCGAAGAACTGATAAGGAGCATGCATCAGCTTCTTTGTAAAATATGGTCGGACGAAAGCATGCCCAACGATTGGAATTTAAGTGTGCTATGCCCAATCCATAAGAAAGGTGACCCCACAATCTGCGCCAACTACCGTGGGATTAGCCTCCTCAACATCGCATATATGGTTCTATCGAGCGTATTGTGTGAAAGATTAAATCCCACCGTCAACAAACTGATTGGACTTTATCAGTGTGGCTTCAGACCTGGAAAATCAACAACCGACCAGATATTCACCATGAGCCAAATCTTGGAAAAGACCCGTGAAAGGAGAATCGACACACACCACCTCTTCGTCGATTTCAAAGTTGCTTTCGACAGCACGAAAAGGAGCTGCCTTTATGCCGCGATGTCTGAATTTGGTATCCCCGCAAAACTAATACGGCTGTGTAAGCTGACGTTGAGCAACACCAAAAGCTCCGTCAGAATCGGGAAGGACCTCTCCGAGCCGTTCGATATTAAACGAGGTTTCAGACAAGGCGATTCCCTATCGTGCGACTTATTCAACCTGCTTCTGGAGAAAATAGTTCGAGCTGCAGAAGTAAATAGAAAAGGTACCATCTTCTAAAAGACACCCTCAACGCCCGTGCCGTTAGTTCTGCTTTCTCCAGACTAGACAAGGAAGCAAAACAAATGGGTTTGGCAGTGAACGAGGGCAAGACGAAATATCTCCTGTCATCAAACAAACAGGCGTCGCACTCGCGACTTGGCACTCACGTCACTGTTGACAGTCATAACTTTGAAGTCGTAGATAATTTCGTCTATCTTGGAACCAGCGTAAACACCACCAACATTGTCAGCCTAGAAATCCAACCCAGGATAACTCTTGCCAACAGGTGCTACTTCGGACTGAGTAGGCAATTAAGAAGCAAAGTCCTCTCTCGACAAACAAAAACCAAACTCTATAAGTCACTCATAATTCCCGTCCTGCTATATGGTTCAGAGGCTTGGACGATGTCAACAACTGATGAGTCGACGTTACGAGTTTTCGAGAGAAAAGTTCTGCGAAAGATTTATGGTTCTTTGCGCGTTGGCCACGGCGAATACCGCATTCGATGGAACGATGAGCTGTACGAGATATATGACGACATTTACATAGTCCAGCGAATTGAAAGACAGTGGCTACGCTGGCCAGGTCGTGTTGTCCGAATGGACGGAAACATTCCAGCTCTGAAAGTATTCGACGCAGTACCCGCCGGGGAAAGCAGAGAAAGAGGAAGACCTCCACTCCATTGGAAAAACCAAGTGGAGAAGGACCTGGCTACGCTTGGAATATCCAATTGGCACCACGTAGCGAAAAGAAGAAACGACTGGCACGCTGTTGTTAACTCTGCTATAATCGCGTGAGCGGTGTCTACGCCAATTAAGAAGAAGATATACTTGTGAATCGGCATTCAATGTTAATTATGAAGTTTTTTTGAAACGGTTGAACTGATAGACTTCAATGACCTCTGTAGAAAAAATTTTTAGGTAAGATTGTACTTGATGTTTATTTTCGCGTTAGAGATATGTTGATGGAACTTGGTATGTGTGTTCCACTGCTACGCCCACAAAAAGCCATTAACTGGGTGAGTTCTGAACTTAGTACTCAGATTCCTTACACTCAAAAAAGTTTTAAAAGAGGCACGAAAAGTTTCATAACTCCTAAACTGGTAGCAGCTTTAAATCGATGCCAATTAAGCATAAGTTTACATTCTCCATGCGGTTGAAGAAGCGCTTGGTCTGAACAGCGATGATTTTCCTATTAATAAATCCTCGAATCAGCAAATTAATATTCAGGCGAGAAAAACCAGAGCAGAAGCAATAAAAACTAACTTGCAGAATAATTTCCCTGACGTAGTCACAGTCCATTGGGGTGGAATACTATTACCTGGATTGGATGTACGAAGTTCAAAAGAAGAACGCTTGCCAATTATTGTTTCATTTGACGATAGCGAACAGCTTCTTGCAGTATCAAAATTAGAAAGTTCTTCTAGAAAACAAGGAATTGCTGCTTTTTGCCTGTCGCCATCATATTTATGAGTTGGACTTGAAAGCTGATTTTGAAACCAAGGTAACGCAAATTACAAATTGCCTAGATATTCCAATTTTCAAAAAGTTAAGAGATAATTGGAAAAATATTAACACCGATAACATTGAGCCACCTCTGAATTTCTGAACTGGGCAAACCTTTTGTTAGAGACGATTACCGTCAATTGGTTGAACTATGCGTTGTGTTCTTAGGAGGATATTCAGAGAATAAACTAAAACTCACAGCTTTGCATCAAGCTCGACAGCGGCCTGTTCTATAAAAATATGTTTACTTTAATGGCAACTGTTTAGTAAGCTTTTGTTGTTTCTTTTTTCAAAGTTTCGTGGCTTAGTTTTTGAAGGTTGTAAATGACACTGCTGAAAGAGATGTTAAATTAATGCAAAATTTTGTTGTTTCCTTTTTCAAAGTTTCAAAGACTTATCACAGTTGAAGAGGACCAAAAACAGGTTTTGTTGCGCTGTGTTCAGGAACATAGAAATGTTTATCCAGACTGTAAAAACACTACACTAAAGAGAAGCTACCCTAATGAATTTTTATTATCATTTGTGTTTAAATAAAAGTTTATGTAAATCTTATTTTATATTTAATGATATTTACTTCATTCGTTGCATTTTAATTAGTTTCGGATCAAAAAAAAAATGTCAGACCAACACCAGTTTCTATTAAACTTTAGAGCTCGGTGGGCACGGGTTGCAATCATGCTAAAAATATGAAATTTCATATTTAAGTACGTTTTAGCATTTTTAAAAAAAGTAGACGGTATGCGTTTCGAAATTCTAAAAAAAATTTTTTTGCTATATAAGGGACACCCTAATGTACATATTTATATGAATAAAATAAACTATAAGAAAATGTCTATAAATTTATAAATGTGTATCTATATATAGTGTATATACATATACACGCTAAGTATACATATATTGTATGTATATACCACAAATGTATAAAGAGATTTGTGACAAGAAGCTATATAACTATTAACTACGAAGACGCATTACTTTGATTCGAGTTTATTAAAATAAAAGTTCAATTTTATATGATTGAATGCACACACATACATATGTATACGCATATATATATAACTACAAATCAATTTGAGAGTGTGTGTCTTCTTTTTATTGCGCAAAAAGTTTTGTTTAAATTGAAGTACCAAAACACGCACATATATTCGTATATATATACATATACTTGTATACACACATACCCATACGAAGGTAGTTTCACAATGTAACGAGCCATAAATGCGATTATAACAGCATTTAAAAGTTATTAAGGCGATGCATGGCAGCTTAATTGCGATGAACTAACAATAAATGTGTTGGCGACGATAAAAGAAAGCAAAGTAATGTAAGTGGAAAGAAATGTAGAAAGTAAGTAGAGTCAATGAAGAAGACATAGCATAATAAAAGCATTGTTAGTGTGAGGCAGCATGGTTATAAATATAAGATAAACAAGATTTATAAAGAGAAGAAGATTAATGAGCTAAAATAGTTAAAAGAGTGAATTTATGTTCAAAACTTTGTTTGTTCGTAAATACTTACTTACATCAATGCGACTCATAATATTTCTAACAATGCTTTGCCAAATGGCCCTCTGAAGAAGTAATACGATGTGAAAAGATTAGGTCGAAATTCCTCACTATATAATATATCTATTAGAAAAACTAATAACTTCTATAAATCATTATTTGAGAAACCGTTCGTAAACCGAGAATATTGAGAATTAGATTATATGTGTGTAATCCATTATGCGTTATTTTTATAAAGTAGTAGTAGTAGTAAGATAGCAGTTTAGTAATAAGTAAGTTTGTTATATTTGGTGTTAAATTAAAATATATTTCGATCAAAAAATATGATATAGACTATAAAAATGATAACAGTGCCAAAAAATAGCATTCTAACATTCATAAAGGGAGAATATTGGCCACTACCCTTCAGAAACTAGAGAACGGCTCAATAGATTTTGGTGAGATTTTGTGTATGAGATCTTTGAGTGGTTTATATTTATAAAATAGGGAGTAGATAGCGTTATAATAGTTAGTAATTAAGTTTTATTTGGTGTTAGGTTTAAATATAGTATATTTCTTTAAATGTTGCTCTGACGGATATGTTTGATCAAAGATTAGTCCAGAACGGGACTATATTAGTGCCGGATATAAAAATTTTGTAATTTATTAATAAATATTTATTTTTTTTTTAAATATACACATAAGATGGTTCGAAAGTTCCAATTAGGCTATATTTTTCTCACTTTAAGTTGCTTTTCTAATAAATAAAAGCAATTTCTACTATACATATATTACAGCAAAGTATATAAAAACATTCTTAACGAAACTATTGACCACTAGCGTTCAGAAACTCGAAAACGAGATTATCATTTTTCTTGAATTTTGTATGTATAATCAGCTTATATTAACAAAGTAGATAGTAAATAGCGCTTAAGTAGCTAGTAATGTAGTTAGCTTGAAATCAGCTTATATTTACAAAGTAGATAGTAAATAGCGCTTAAGTAGCTAGTAATGTAGTTAGCTTGAAATATAATTCGATATGTGTGCTATTCGAGTACAGGCGTTATATTACTACTGTGTACATAAAGTTTGTGTTCTTTGCATAAATAAATATCTTTGCAATACGAGAATATTTAGCATCATCCTTCAGAAACTCGAGAACGGAGCAATTGTTTTTGTTAATTTTGTGAACAAAGATCACTCGCGGCTTATATTTGTTTTGTGGCGAGGTAGGTAAGATTTATTGTAGGCTTCAGTAGCTTACAACTGTTATATACCACCCAGTGCCATCGATAGCTGCAATTATCATAAAAATTATCACAATTATCATAAAAATTACAGCTAACCACGTTGTCTACTGAGATGAAGTGCCGTTGCTCAAAACGGTTTGGTTTCATATATTTATTAGTAAATTCACTTCGTATTTGCATTTTTTATGTATATTTTATCCCTGGAATACATGCTACTCTATTGCTCTTCTCATGCATCATTACACTCTCTGCTTTATTGTGAATTCAAAAGTGTTATATGTAAAATTGACATACATATATATTTGACATTTTTTGCAGTCCGAAGTGCGCTTTGGCTGAACTGTTAATCAAAGTAACTGGAAGGAAATATTTTTATTTCATTTGTTAAATATTCAGCAAAAAAATTGATACTCCTCTGCAAAAAATCGACTTCGGATGAAAGGGAATTTAAGTTTTCCTTAAAGGATATAGTGATAGCAAAAACATACTTGAGTATAAATTAGGTCCAAATTCAGCTGACAAATTCAATCATTTATGAAAGATGGGATCCAGAATTTTAGAAGCTTTAAGAAGACACCTTAATTAAATTTGGGCCAATGCGATTTTCCGGCAGTTGTAGGACATTTTCAGTAAATAACCAATCAAGATACTGCTGAGAACACTGTGACTCAGGTTGCTCATACGCAGTGTCAGTCCGCCTTTCTATAAGATATGTTACGTATACGCAGTGGTGAAATTTTCGGCAGTTTTAAGACGTTTACACTAAACAACCAATCAAGAACGTACTCAGAATACTTACTCATACGCAGTGTCAGTTGATACAAAATTTTTTACGCATAATACGTTGATAGATCTGTAAATTAAAAATGTCATATATGGAGTGTATTGCAATCCAATATTTGAAGCAGGAAATTTTAATGAGAGTATATTCCAGATTACGAAAAAACAAAAATTTGTTTCACAAAATTATGCAATACGTGATAACTAATAGGCAGAAGTTGTTTAAAAAATTTTCAAAAATATGTACATATGTAGTAAACTTTCAGTCTGTTATTTTCCGTTAATGCCAGTTAATGTAACCTACACTCAGGCGCCTCATTTATTGCAAATACAAGCCAAACAATTAATTATTTGTTTTTTTTTTTGCTTAAACACAAAAGCAAAAAGTGCTCAAAACTACAAGATTAATAATAATTTACGGCCGCCGCGATGAGCTCCGCGCCGCCTGCATATTATCTCTGACGCAATAGAGCTGTGCCGCCTTTTTGTTAGTGTTTTTTATTTCACTGGTTAAAGTGTAGTTGAGTAAATTTATTCATGTGAAAGTGACACTACAACATATATAATTTCATGGCTCTCACTTAACACAGCGATAATTTTAATTGTGTGGCAGTAAGCGGCCCAGGCATAGAAGAAGGGTAGATTACTGGGCAAAGGGGAGAATCTTAATGAAAGTGGGAGTACTTGGAAGTCACATAAAAGCGAAGTGCGGACTGAAAGGAAGCAAAGTAGACTTAAAAAAGTTACAGCACGGGAGGCGTATGTAGAGGAAGAAAATTAATGACAACGAATAACAGCTAGAGAAATGCTATTCGAGCGAAATGTTAAGTATGTATAGTATGTGTTCACACAAGAATTACATACTGTTTGCATTTACCTATAAACATAAAAGTACCTGCAGTACGTAGTAAAAAGAGAGGAAATTTATTTAGCAAGAAAGGATGTCTAATAAAGCTGGGTTAGTAAGCTGTATCGCTTTGGTTAGAGGGTGACAACGCGCAGTACTTTTGTACACATACATGTACACAAATATGGTACGTAATGTACATTTTGCCAGTTTAATTTTTGTTGTTGCCTTTGTCATACTTAAATTTTGGCATAATTTTATTACAATAAGCACGTGCTGGCTCACTCAAACTACATACTCCACTGATGCATGGTGTAGCATACTTTTCGTCGCTTAGTTCTCAGCTATATTATGTAGTCGTATAGCGGACTACACAGAGGCGCTTGGGCTTTGGGTTATAAATTTCAGCACTAAAAGTGGCGGCGCACCTTCATATATAAAATAGACCGTATGTGTGTATGTTAGTATTCGTGCAAGTGTCGCTAAGACATAAATTTCCCTTTACAACACTGACATTCTTATTGCACCGAAAGTCGGTAGTCCTTGGAGCTTCAATTGGCTAAAGCGGCTACAAAAACTAGTACGAAGTGTTATGATAAGCCGCTATATTAGTTAGTCGCTGAATTTAGTTGCCTAGCAATTATATTTTGCAACGTCAGCTGTTGCTATAATGAAGGCACTCTTTATTATTGCTGAAGCCAGACTTCCTATCTCATTGCAGTCATTAAATATCGGTTTGGTGGCAATAAGAGAAGAAATGGAAGAAGTTATCATTGTTATGCTTAAAGACATAGGTATAGGAAGTAAATCAGCAATTTCGGGAAGATTTCTACATACATACTGAGAGTAATTTTCATATTTTCGATAATAATATAATTAAATATTTGAAGATTTTTTAACGATTTTGTAACAGGCCTTTGTTAAATATTTTTGAAAGCTAACGCTGTTTGGAAGATTTGGTGAAAGATATGAAACAATTGTGGAAAACACTTTGAAAGCATTTTGAGAGCGTTTCCGCATTCGCTTATTAAAGCTTTTGTGTGCCAGTTTCGGTTAAAACATTAGTTATAAAAACTTTTTCAAAGGATGCTTTTTTACAAGTTTTTGAAAGAGTTTTCGTGAAAGTATTCACAAATTTTTACGAACATTCAAACAAACTTAAAAAAAATTCACATCACATTTTAAAAAGCTTCCCTGAGAACTTTTGGTATTATGTAAAGCCTTTGCTTCTTTACTGGTCTGTGATTGACAAAATAACTCCTCAAAATGTCTCCACAAACTTATCACTCACGGAATTCCACACAGAAATTCATTCCTTTGCATTCAAATCCAATCGAAATTAATTTTTAATTGAGGATGAATTTTCACTCATTCGTAAACCGTTCACTAATATTAATTGAAATTTATTACACACTTACCGCAAAAGCAATCGTTTAAATATCGCAAATTAGTATAAAATGTTGCATTCGTCAAATGAGTGTGGAAAGGAAGAAACGCAATTAAGTTGATTTTTCTTGTCATTACTTTTAAGGTAACAACACTTTCAACTGTAACCTATCGTTTCAAATACACTGTTAGTGGAAACAACTTACCAACATTTATCGCGTAATGTGAGGTGTGTTCAAAAAGTATCGCGAATTTTGTGTTTTTTCAAAAATTATTTATTTATTCATGAATATCTATTTTGTGAACTTCAAAGTAATCCCCATGAGATATTATACACTTGTGCCAACGGTTTTTCCAATCTTCGAAGCACTTCAAAAAATCATTTTTTTTATCTTCTTCAGCTCCTCCTTCGATGCCGTCTTTATCTCGTCAAGAGAAGCGTAACGTCGTCCTTTCATGGGCCTCTTCAGTTTAGGGAACAAGAAAAAGTCACAGGGGGCCAGATCTGGGGAATACGGTGGCTGCGGCATCAATAGTGTGTTGTTTTTGGCCAAAAAGTCGCGCACAAGCAACGATGTGTTAGCAGGGGCGTTATCGTGGTGCAAAAGCCAATTTTTGTTCTTCCACAAATCCGGGCGTTTCTGGCGGATTGCTTCGCGCAAATTGCGCATAACTTGCAGGTAATATTCCTTATTGACCGTTCTTCCCCGTGGCAAGAACTCATGATGCACCACGCCCCTGCAATCGAATAAAACTGTCAGCAAACTGTCGCGATACTTTTTGAACACACCTCGTACTTAGCGTTTGAGAAAATGAGTTTTTCACCCACTTTATGTCCTTGTTGATGTTGCACATTATGTTGCTGGTAAGGATATCTTCGATATGACGGGGAATGACGCTGATATAAAATGTATATGTGCGCGGATAGGCATGTGTATGTGTGCGGGAGTGCATACGAGTAAATGTAAGTGGTTTTTGTTATTTGCGCGCGCAATCGTTTACAATAATTACAATAATGATGTCTTAACGCTCAAGCTGATACCTGTGTACAAATAATTGTCCATATAGTATGAGCTATGCGATGTAAGTATGTGTGTGTGGATTGAAAGTGTGAGAGAGAGAAAGAGTGGATGGTAGCTTATAAAATTGGATTAGTTGTTAGACCATGAATAATTTGTTATTTCGTTGATTGTATTGTGAACTAATCTTTATGGAACTAGTGCTTAGACCTTCAAGCGTATATAACTATGTAATTATTTTCCTATTATTTTTGTGAAATTTAGTACTTAAAGGTATTAAATAATGTAAATAAAGAATCCGAATAAATTGTTCATATCGAACCACTATAGCTTACAGCTGTCATACAAACTTCTTCTTCTTAATTGGCGTAGACACCGCATACGCGATTATAGCCGAGTTAACAACAGCGCGCCAGTCGTTTCTTCTTTTCGCTACGTGGCGCCAATTGGATATTCCAAGCGAAGCCAGGTCCTTCTTCACGTGGTCCTTCCAACGGAATGGAGGTCTTCCTCTTCCTCTGCTTCCCCCGGCGGGTACTGCGTCGAAAACTTTCAGAGCTGAAGTGTTTTCGTCTATCCGCACAACATAACCTAGCCAGCGTAGCCGCTGTCTTTTAATTCGCTGAACTATGTCAATGTCGTCGTATATTTCGTACAGCTCATCGTTCCATCGAATGCGATATTCGGCGTGGCCAACGCGCAAAGGACCATAAATACTTCGCATGAATCTTTCTCTCGAAAACTCGTAACGTCCACTCATCGGTTGTTGTTATCGTCCAAGCCTCTGCACCATATAGCAGGACGGGAATTATGAGCGACTTATAGAGTTTGGTTTTTCTTCGTCGAGTGAGGACTTTGCTTATCAATTGCCTACTCAGTCCGAAGTAGCACCTGTTGGCAGGAGTTATTACACTGGTTCCAAAATATACGAAATTATCTACAACTTCAAAGTTATGGCTGTCAACAGTGACGTGAGAGCCAAGTCGCGAGTGCGACGACTGTTTGTTTGATGACAGGAGATATTTCGTCTTGCCCTCGTCCACTGCCAGACCCATTTGCATTGCTGCCTTGTTCAGTCTGGAAAAAGCAGAACTAACGGCGCGGGTGTTGAGGCCGATTATATCAATATCATCAGGTTGAAGAATTCGCATGATAGGGAGTCGCCTTGCCTGAAATCTCGTTTGGTATCGAACGGCTCGGAGAGGTCCTTCCCGATCCTGACGGAGCTTTTGCTGTTACTCAACGTCAGTTTACACAGCCGTATTAGTTTAGCGGGGATACCAAATTCAGACATCGCGGCATAAAGGCAGCTTCTTTTCGTGCTGTCGAAAGCAACTTTGAAATCGACGAAGAGGTGGTGTGTGCCGATTCTTCTTTCACGGGTCTTTTCCAAGATTTGGCGCATGGTGAATATCTGGTCGGTTGTTGATTTTCCAGGTCTGAAGCCACACTGATAAGGTCCAATCAGTTTGATGACGGTGAGCTTTAATCTTTCACACAATACGCTCGATAGAACCTTATATGCCATGTTGAGGAGGCTAATCCCACGGTAGTTGGCGCAGATTGTGGGGTCTCCTTTTTTATGGATTGGGCATAGCACACTTAAATTCCAATCATTGGGCATGCTTTCGTCCGACCATATTTTACAAAGAAGCTGATGCATGCTCCTTATCAGTTCTTCGCCGCCGTATGTGAATAGCTCGGCCGGCAATCCGTCGGCCCCTGCCGCTTTGTTGTCCTTCAGGCGAGCAATTGCTATTCGAACTTCTTCATGGTCGGGTAATGGAACGTCTGCTCCACCGTCATCGATTGGGGAATCGGGTTCTCCTTCTCCTGGTGTTGTGTGTTCACTGCCATTCAGCAGGCTGGAGAAGTGTTCCCTCCATAATTTAAGTATGCTCTGGGCATCAGTGACTAGGGGGTTCTACAAGAGTATGCTCCGGTCTTGAAACCATCTGTAAGCCGCCGCATTTTTTCGTAGAATTTTCGAGCATTACCCCTGTCGGCCAGCTTATCGAGCTCTTCATACTCACGCATTTCGGCCTCTTTCTTCTTCTGTCTACAAATACGTCTCGCTTCCCTCTTCAACTCTTGGTATCTATCCCATCCCGCACGTGTAGTGGTGGATCGTAACGTTGCGGGGTAGGTAGCCTGTTTTCTCTCCGCTGCGACACGGCACTCCTCCAGCTGTTCTTTTGCACTTTCCGAAAACCAATGGTTTCGGTTACAGCTTTACTTAAGGAGTTTGAAATGCCGTCCCACAGTTCCATTATACCGAGATGTTGACGAGTGCTCTCAGAGAGCAGGAGTGCAAGCCGAGTAGAGAATCGTTCGGCTGTCTGTTGTCTTGCAGCTTCTCGACGTCGAACCTTCCTTGTGTTTGGTGGTGTGCATTTTTTGCTTCACAGAGGCGGGTGCGAATCTTGGCTGCAACAAGATAGTGGTCCGAGTCGATGTTAGGACTTCGGAACGCACGCACATCTAAAACACTGGAGACGTGTCTTCCGTCTATCACAACATGATCGATCTGGTTGGTAGTTTTTCGATCCGGAGACAGCCAGGTAGCTTAATGAATCTTTTTATGCTGGAATCTAGTTCCACAGATAACCATATTTCGGGCCCCGGCGAAGTCGATCAGCCTCAACCCATTTGGGAATGTTTCGCTGTGGAGGCTTAATTTACCGACCATAGTTCCAAATATACCTTCTTTGCCCACCCTGACGTTAAAGTCGCCAAGCACGATTTTGACATCGTGGCGGGGGCAGCTCTCATAAGCGCGCTCCCAGCGCTTATAGAAAGCATCTTTGGTCACATCGTCCTTCTCTTCCGTCGAGGCGTGTGCGCAAATCAGCGATATGTTGAAGAACATCGCTTTGATGCGGATTCACCGGAGTGAATGATAGTACTCGGCGACGGAGTCTCTCTGCCACCACGAATCCAACACCAAACTTGCGCTCATTTATACGGCGGTGATGTCAGCCTTTATTTTCGCGAGGACATCAACCAGCTGGGCAGCCGCACTTTCCCAATTAAGGGTCCGGACATTCCAGGTGCATGCCCTGATATCGTAGTCCTTATTTCGTTTGCCATGGTCGTCATCAAAAGGGTGTCACTCATCCGAGGCTTATTGTGTCTTTTCATTGGGGTGTTTTTTTTTATTTGGCGGGTCCCAAACCCAGCGCACAACCCCATTTGGGGGATGTTTCGCCTTCTCACTTTAGCTCGCCTTCGAACGGATGTTCTTAGGCTACACAGAGGTTATTTGGCCAAAGACCGGAAGTTGTGAGCTGCTTGAGCCATGTGTAAAAGAATCGTTTCTGGCCACTCCCAAGTGAATGGCGATCAGAGAACTTTCCACACATGCGTGAACTTCTACACTAGACTCCATCCTCCATACAAACTGCATCACAATTCTTGTAAGGTTGTTTTTGGCATTTGTGAAGGGCTTCATAGTTTCAATGGAGCCGAAGTTAACAATTTCCTTGAAGAATAGTTCACGCGGCTTCACAGCGCTTTCGGTCCGTTAATGAACATTTGAATCCTGATATATATGTTTGAGTATATGTATGAGCGTGCATGTGTGCATTGATAAGTGCATGTGCGCTATAGTAGGTGTTGATAGTAAACAACACTATGAGACTTTGTCTACGGTGAGTCTCCCCTGGTTTGTTGTTGGTGTTGTTGTAGGGTGTCTTCGATTGCTTTTATGTGTGTACTGTGGTGCTTGTACTGCTCAAGTGAGTGAAAGGATGATGAGAGTGAGGAGCGAAAATGACTTGTTAAAGCGTTTGGCGTAAAGTGGGTAGTGAGCAGAGAGAAAGAGAAGTGGGTAGCAAGTAGTGGTTAGGTAGCTAGGTGAGTTGTAGGGAGCGTAGGTGATGAGTTGAGCCAGCGAGGTATGGATGAGACTGCTGCGCTGAGGACTTAAGCAACATTGAACATGTGTTGCTTGCCGTGCCGTGTTAAAAGCTGGCGCATATACTTATACATATATATGTCTGTATGTCGCGTGGTTTTTATTCATACGCATATACACATTGCCATGTCATTTTATCAGCTCGCGCATTTTGCACACACACATATACATGACTATATACACAAGACAGTGCTCAACGCGTTTCCATGAGTAGAAGCAACGGGGGTAATGTGGTGGCGTCACAAGAATGGGCTGCATTACAACGAAATGCAAATTCAAAAACAAAAACCTATATCCAACCATTGTTGGAGAAACGTTCAACGATAGTTGATTATGAAAAGCTGGAAAGCAGGTAGGCGACGGACAATGGGGCAGCAGACCAGAAAAGTTGGCAAAAACTATTTTTTTCAAAATAGCCGGTAGCACTTTTCGTTTATTGCTTTGGATTTATGAATATACTAGCAACAATAAACCAACGGTTTTTCAATGTCATTTTCACCACCTCTCTTTTCAGAGCCTTAAAAACACAGAGCTTATTTTCGCAATAAGTGCAGTTTGATTTTTGTGCATTTTCTATTCACAGTTTGAGTATATACTATTTTCCAGTCGCTGACTATAATTTAGCAACTTTAATTATGGAACCATCAACATCGGGTATTTATAAAGATTCATTTATATTCACTTTGTGCGTAATTGTGATTTTCACATTTTGGTCGTTTTTTTCGGAAACCTACCTTAATAAGTTTATTTTTCTACAGTTCAAGTTTTAAAAATTGAAAAAGTTAGTGAGCCCGGCATGATCGGCCGGAATTTTTTTAATTATCCTGTAATATGTATATTTATGTACATAATTGGAAAAAAAAATTGTGCGGATTTTTTGCGTTTTGGCATTTGCTCGCATTTATGTATGTGCCTATGTACTACCTTTTGTTGTAGTTTAGTTCGAAGCTTTTTTTACTTTGTTTTGATTATTTGTTTGTCAAACGTCAACTACAAGTACAAATGTGAACTACATTGATCTTTATTATTTTTGTTGTAAATCGTCAAATAGTATCGAGTGTTGCCATACTATCTTAATTTTATATTCTTTTAGTGGTTGATTTAACTCTTCATTTCAGGTGTTAGTTCAAAAACAATTTTTGTCAATCGTAGGGAGCTCATTCAAATAATATATTGTTGTGAAAAAATCACAACTGATGAAAAGTTTATTTTTTTAAAAAATGAATTGGAAAAACAAACAAAATTTCAGCAAGTGACTAAAGAAGAATTGAATAAAACATTGAACCGCCTGAAGTCTGAATTTAAGCTTCGTTGGAACAAACCGTACCGAAAAATAGACGTTTTTAATGAAATTAATAAAACATGGCTGGATTGCTCAATTTGTTTTATGAAAAATTCAAGCCAAAAAGGTGGTCGGCCTGAGAGATCTTTTGAAGAAAGCTCAGAGCGTACCAAACGAATGAAAACAAAAGATTTGAGGGAATATACGCCAGTTGATGTCCTGAGTTATGCTACTCAAATGAAATTAAGGGAATCGGGTAAAGTGAAGGCATCAAAACTTTTGATGAAAAGCTTATCTCAGAATTATGATAGCGCAAATATGTGTTCAAAAACTTCATCAGGCCATTACGAAAGTACTTGTTTGTCAGGTGAAGATGCTTTGGCTGTCGTGGTAGATGCCAAGTTGAAAAGGAATCAGTATAATATAATAAGATTGGCTGCTCGGGATAAATTTCCTTCATATAAAGTAATACAGGAAGAAAAAAAGAAATATTATCCTTCCAAAGAACACATCAAGGCAACTAATACGCTTATCTGTGCAACTTTACAATCCTTACTGGACCACACAATATGTCGCCTGATTATTGCACAGAGGACAGTAATAGATTCCATTCCCGCAAAGGATTTACACAAATTGCGTATGTACACAAAGTGTTGATTCGATGGTAGCTCAGGCCATAGCTCATATAAGCAAATATTTCATGGTATTGAAGCTTCTGATTCTGCTGTTTTCATAACTAGTATTGTGCCTATTCGTATTGTGTTGGGCGAAAAAGTTGTTTGGCAAAATCCTGCTCCATCTTCGACTCGCTATTGCAGGCCTTTGAAAATTGAATTTATTAAGGAATCCTCTGAAGTTTCAATAGCGGAGAAAAACAGAGTTACTGAAGAGATTGGAAATCTTAAAAAATCTAAGACGATATGTGATGGAAAATCTATTGAAGTTGAGCATGCTTTACTTTTTACTATGGTGGATGGGAAAGTTTGTAATGCGATAACCCAGACGAAATCCACTCAAAAGTGCTACATTTGTAATGCAACATCAAAAGATTTTAACAATATTGACAAAATGGTGAAACGAGAAATACATACAGATAACTTAAGCTTTGGACTACCAATATTGCACGGATGGATAAGATTCTTTGAGTGTCTTTTGCATCTGTCTTATAAACTGCCAGTAGAAAAATGGCAAGTTCGAAATGACTTGGAAAAAAATATTGTTGCTGAAAATAAAAAACAAATACAAAACGAATTTAAAAAACGCTGCGGTTTGATTGTTGATGTTTCAAAGTCAGGGTTTGGAAATTCTAATGATGGGGAGGCAGAGGTTTCGGCCGAAATTACAAAATTGGATTTAACTTTGATTAAAAGATTGCACAACATATTAATAACTGTAGCCAGCGGACATGAAATAAATGTTGAAAAGTTCACGAAGTATTGCCAGGACACTGCTAGGTACTTTGTGGATAAATACCCTTAGTATCGTATGCCTCCAACAATGCATAAGTTTTTAATACATGGCCCTGAAATAATTTCTCACGCTTTACTACCAATCGGCCAATTATCGGAAGAACCACAAGAGGCTTGCAACAAGGATTTTAAAAGATATCGCGAACACCATTAAAGAAAATGCGGCCGTTTGGAAACTAATATTGACAAATTCAATTCATTTATGCTAAGGTCTGATCCGGTAATAAGTTCAAAGAGAAAATTCAAAAGAACTAATAACCAAAAGTTACCAACTGAAGTATTGGAATTATTGATATGTCCACTTATTCCTAATAACGATGAAGAATATGATGATATTTACGATGATGACGGTCAACAAAACGAAAATTGGTCTAGTGATGAAAGTAGCAATATAAATATATATAAAAAATAGAGCAGTCGCCACCAATCACTATATGAACGGTTCAGGTAAATCTGATACAGTCTAAAAACTTCGGTTGTAAGCGGCGCAATATTCTGAAATTTGGTACACATACTTACTTTAGTAAGAGGAATCAGGGTGCCAATTTCCAACTTCCTAGCTTAAGCCGTTTAGTTGATGCCAACTTTTAGGTCATTCTGCCCCACGTCGCGACGGTTAAATGGACGATTCGATGGAGCGAGCTCTGTCCCAGCCAAGCAGAAAAGGAAGCGTAAACTGCTGTTTTTTAGCGTAAGTGGGGGTGGATAGAGGAAGGTAATGGTGCTGACAGGAGGTCATGCCGGCGCTCAGAATCGCGGCGTTATGCATGTCTCGACACCATTTCTTTCTTATCGCCGCATTTTTCAGTTCGCACAGCTGCTTCATTTCCGCCAGCGGAATTGATGGTGATGCGGAAGACTGTCATGTGTGCCACGTGGCAAACTGATGAAGAAATAGCTCTGTAATAATTTAAGAAAAACTTATAAAATCTCTATTCCTGAGGTGATGTCAGTCGCCTGGGTCCCTGAAATCTTCGAAATAGGATCCTGGAGGAACAGTCGGAAAGCACATAGATGTTATACGCATCCACTTCAATTGTTGATGTGACCCTTATTTCGTAAGATTGCATATTTTGAGGTTCAAGTGAAGTCAGATTCCAATATCCCGAAATTATCAGACAGTTTTACTGCATTGAATTCTTGCAAATTGGAAGCGGTAAATAGCGAAAGAACTGTCATTAAGAAGAGATCCAATATAAGCTGGCATCGCTTAAAGTCGGCGTTAGGTTCGCCTCAGATTTCTGGGTCCTTCAGACTATATATATGATGCTGGATCCATCGAACTGTTCTACTTCATTGAAATGCTGCTGATCTTAAGTCTTTATGTAACAGTGAAAGTAATAATCTGATAGATGTCCTTAGTGCTTCAAGAAGAGATGCAAACTATTTCTAAAACCATACTTAAGGTCCGCTAAGCTAGTTGTGGCAGTTTTCTATAAGAAATCTTTTAAGATTGTCTAACTGTAGGTTTTGGTCAACGTTTTTCCGCATAGACTTTGAAAATTCAAATACGCCTCAAGTTCAAATACCAAGCTGCTCGTGTTGCTCCATGTCTTCAAAAGAGCAGAAGTCAAGCGAATTAGTGAGAAGCCGTCTCATTTATAAACTATTAGGCAGACGCAATTTTTTAAAATTGTCGACTGTGAAAAAATTGTGTGCTTTGAAAACGTCGATCTTTCGTTACGTTTCAAGTTTCCCATATAAAATTTATTGATTCTTGACACCTAAAAAAGAAGGAATTATACTCCTTTCCATTCTGAACGGTTTAAAAATCCGAAACAAATCGTATTGTGGTAGTTTCGATGAATGCTACTGTGAAACAAAGGTCTACATCCAGCAAACGAACCCCTGATTTCTGGTGATTTATAAATTTAGCTGTAGCTTATCCTTGCACGGAATTTTTGCACTACACGTTTAATTTGATTCTTGCCTCACTATGCGCCAATGAGTTTCCATGACAATGCTGAAGTTTTACATTCTTTTAATTTATTATCCGTACCGCTTTCGTCAAAGATTTAACATGACACTACCATTCCTACCGACTCTGTCTTTACGCGCTCTATGTGCATTGTGGCTGCAATGAGCTGTTCACAGTCGCTAATAATGTTCTTCGATTCCTCTTCCTCACTATACCAGCAACATTTCTCTCTAGCTTTTTCCGCGTCTCAGAACTTTTTGCGTTTTCTTTTGCCTGCGAGCGGCGAGTGTTTACCGTTGGCAATTAGATTTTCATTAAGCAGCACCATGCCGACGTAGCCTCCGCTCTTGCTTAGCTCCTTGACTGCTTCGGCTCGTCTCTGCACCTTGCTCACTACACCTCTTTGGCGCATATTTTGCTTGTCGTCCTTTATTGATTTGACCAGCACCCCGCCAACATCGCCATGCATCAAGCATAAGAATTTATGAATTCATGCGGTGCTTGTTGCATGCAGCATGCTGTGGCATGTGGCAACATGCTGTTTCACTATATTCATTGGCGGCATTAATGGCAGCTCTTTTATTGGCACCTCCGTGAGTTTTTTTATTTCATTCCGGTGCAATTAAGTTAATTTTAATTCCGACAATGATTTTTCAATTAAAGTTGAAGTTGATAAATCTAAAGATCTAATGAAATCGGGTTTCTATCAAAAATTAGTTTAGACTTTTGTTAAACGTTATAATTACAGTGATTACTGAACTGAGAAAAGTATAATCTAAGTCACCTGTAACGCGGGTCGAACTGAAGTAGAATAGTTTTTCGAATAATTTGTTTTCGAGAGTCTCCTTTTCTAAAATATCGAAAAATCTCCAAACTCAAGAATTGTATGAATGAGAAGCTATTACCGTTGGCTCAATATAGTGCATACTAAGCCGGAAACTTCTTAGCTTATACTTTTCGAGATTAGAATGGTTTCCCGTTAAATAATTGGGTTATGGCTTGCACAATACACTTTTTTTGAAGTTTCTATCAACTACCGTTCCGAGCCTCTCCAGTCGTTGTTGTGCAGTCGGAAGACGTTGGTTATTATTTTCTCATGCTTGAAGATATTACTTATGACTGAGTTTACGGAGTTCTTATCTGATGAATTTTAAATATATATACATAACTATTGGACATTAGTGAAACCTTTTGTTAACTAAGAATCTTTGCTGTCTCTGGAAGAGTTTAATAAGCGTACAACTATTATTTTGTTCAAAACGGCCGAATTTGTTTGGTTATTTCATCTGTGCTCGCCTCTAGTCGGTTCTTCAGTTTCCCACATTCTGTATGCTTTTGTCTGGCTAAGTTTCCCAATCGGAAGCAGAAGAATACTGAGCTTACAAGAGACCACTTGTAAGCCAGCACCAGAGATGAATTTGATTCTGTAGTAGTGGTTAAAAGTGGTGACCTCATTGTATACGATTTCATTTCTCAAGTTAATTTCGCTTATTATACGAAATGTATTTAGTAGATTCCAATGAAACGGGATCAGAAAGTCTCTAGTTCTATTAGGCGCTGAGGGCTTACTAACGATCCCTCTTTAAGCGTATCAGATCGTGGAATCTCACACCGTGGATCCCCCAAATTCTTGAAGTGTGCCTTGCTAATGCGGCAGAAGTGCAGAAGTGTGCTTTGCTCTTGACATTTCCTGCAGACCTTTCTGTCAGCTTCATTCTGTTAGGAGGGTGCCACCAGAGTTCTGTAACCAGTGAGTATTCCAATCATCTTCCTACTGTACATTATTTCATCTAATCGTAAAGATAATTCATCGATTTACCATGGTCGGTCACATTTTCTCAAATGTTGACCACGGCCATCGAATATTGGATGACTCGTTTGAGTAGTTCGTCTGGTAACTGGAAAATGACACGGAACTGTCTGCATAGACATTTACTTTAGGCATCGCCAAAGGAAAGAGTTCCATCAGTAAACTCATTGATTGATGCGATGTGTGGGAAGTGGCGCTTTCTTGGTGAAACCAAATGTCGCCGAGATCAAGGGTTTCTATTTCAGGCATCAAATATTTGGTTATCATGCCGTGATAACGGTCGCCATTGACGGTTGCGTTCTCACTGGCATTATTTTTAAAGAAATATGGACCGATGTTTCCACCTGCCCACATAATACACTAAACTTTGGTTTTTTCGGGATGAAATAGCAATACCAAGTTGTTCCATACGTCAGCCCGTGTTTCATCGATCGGCACCAAATCGACTCTCCACGGTCTTCGTATACACTCTCAGCTACGGCTGCTATATTTTCCTCATTGTATGATGGACGAATATACTAGTTCTCCACTTTTGAAATATGGATCCGACTACTATAGCATGAAGCTGTCATATAAACTGAACGATCGCATTGGCTGCATGAGTAACTTTTTGATTTGACAAGTTATGTTAGCGAAATTTAGCATGCGTTATTATCTAAGGCAATAATGCAATCTCCGGGGAAATTAGATTGAATCAGTGCTGAACTATCGGAATAAAGAACTGGTAACTAATTTTTCATATCTGTAAAGGGTCTTATAGCTTCGGTGAAGTAGAATTTAAGGTATTTTCCTTCTTCGACGTTCTTGTTCCAAAACTCATAACAAAATTAAATAAAATGGTTTTCGAATAAATTTCAACCGCGTGGGCAAACATTTTTATGCGCTCATTCGCTCAATTGTTTTCTACTTTTTTATAATTTTTATTTTAATTTTTTTCTTTTGTTTCACCTAATGTAAATTTCGATTACAAATTTCCTCGTTTCAGCGAAATTTTTGCTAAAATTTTATAATTTTTCCACAACATTTTCCGTAACGCCGCCCAGCAAAACAAGTGTGAAGCATATTATGCTGCATTGAAATAATTAAATTCGCTACGCACTGCTACGCTCATTGTAATTATTTGCCCTTGTGTTTATGCGGAAAATGCGAAATTTTCATTGCGCTCTAAAAATATATGATATTGTAATAATTTTGAAAATAAGTAGTATCGCGTTTTTTAATTGAAATTATTCTGAAATGTGTACTTTCTCTTTTATTATTTGCTCGCTTCGAATTCTGGCATACTTTTAAGCAACATTTTTTTGTATCCAAAATTATTGTCGCACGGATATTTGTACTTCTCAAACGGTTACTGACGAATTTATACTTTCGTATTTCTATCTGACTTCTTGAGAAACCTCTTTATAAGGAAAAGTACATAGCGCTTTCAAGGAGGTTGTCCAGCCTTTGCAAGGCGGCAAACCAGGAGACATCGGCGAAACTGACATTAGCCGCATTAACAAAGTTGTGATAGGCTCAAAGCGCTTTGAAGACTTGCAAGAGTCTTATGATCTATTGTTTATAAGGTATATGTATCACAATGGACCGGTGTTCTAAGCAATCTTGCCCTGACATGGTCTTTTCTTTGGCTTCGTGTGTCTCAAACCGAAGGAACTTCACCTTCCATCCGGGCAACATTGTCTAGCTAGTGCTTTCATTGGATTTCTTCCATCTTCCATCTCCATCTTCTTCGATATTCATCGCTCACGCGGACGGCTCCAAAGATCTTGCGAAGAACAGTTCTCAAGAATGCTCAAAGTGATTTTTCATTGCGATTCTACATCGCTGATGCTTCGGGGCGTATAATTGGACGGGAGTAATGAGAGATAGCGAAATTTTGAATCGTCGAGAGAGCCTATCGATTCCAAAGTAGAACCTACTAGCAAGAGTTATTCTGTTGTTGGCTTAGATTATTGGTGGTATTTATGCTAGTCCCGAGATATTCAAAATCCTTAATTTTTTCAAATTTATAGTTGCCAAAAGTGTCGTAGTACCCCAGACGCGAAGAATCTTTGTGTGTGCCCTCCAAGAACTTTACCTTGCTCTCATTCACCACAAGACCAACCTCTTCCGCTTCTTTCTCAAAGTTATAAAAGGCTGCACTGACGGCTCCGTAGTTAAGACTAATGCTCTTAATACTAACTGCTCACCCCAGTAGTATGGTACTTTCAGAGTAGGCAGTCTCACTGCGGTTCAGATAAGCGGCACGTATTACATTTGCTCGCATTTTATTGAAGGAGACGCACAAGAGGAAATCCCCTGTCTTAAATCTTTTCAGATATTGAACGGTTCGGCGAGGCTCTTCTCGAGTTTGACGGAGCTGATGAGAAAAATATTGAGTACAGTTTTCTCCATAACTGTATGAGTTTTGCAGAGATATCAACTTTAGAAATGGTGTCAAATAGGCAGCATTTGTCAAAGAGTGATGATGGTCTATGGTAGCCTTGACTTCTGATAAAATTTTCGGGTTGCACTCATATTAGCCAGCATCTCGTGCTCTTCGTACTCACATTTTTCTGCCTGCCTCATCTTCAAAGAGCTTTTGGCTAGCTCTAAGAGCTTTTAGAAATCTTTGAAATTTTTTAAACTTTTTCGAATGCTTTTGGAAAGACTACTCTCAGGTCGTTATTATCTGATTAAATTCATCGCCAACGATCAACTATTTAGAAAGTTAAATAAAATTTTTGTGTTAAAATATTAAAAGTTTTAAATTTCAAAAACTGAATCGTAAAATTTTTCAAATTTAATATAGCCATTTTCTAAGAATTTTACTTTTATAAGAAATTATTTTTCCATCAAAATTATGCTCCTAGCCTTAAATTTCAGAATAGTATATAAGCTTCGACGAAAGCGTACTTAATACAATTTATTTTAGAAATGCTCTACAAAACCCTACTTGTGCTCAATTTGCCCCACATATAGTATATGGGCTTTGTTTTTATTTGTAGAACTCTTCTAGCTAGAGATTAGAGCAATCTGCATGCACTATTATGGAATCATAAAAATAGTTACTGAAGGCTTCAGATAATTCGAAAAAACACCAACGGGTGTTATGTAATCAAGCAGTTGAATTGTCGAGTACTTAACTGGCTTAAATACTTTCAGTTTTCTACGCTTCAAAGCAAATTATCTGCTTCTATTGAGGATTTGGCCTAAGTATATTAAAAATTACATTATATAGATTAATATATTGGAAAGTTTAATATGATTTCTCTCACTTATCTTCTAATCACCTTACTGTTTAATTTCATATAAATTTGTATGCGAAAATTCAGCAATACTGCAAAAATATTAATTTCAAATACCCACATCTGTATTGCGGTATCTGTGCGGGGGTGTGAGTGAGTTTATGAAAGTGTGTATGTCTGAGTATGTGTTTATGTGTATATAAGTGTGTTCATCTGCGCCACTTAACTCGCTCTGCATAACTTTGCACTTCCGCTACTCTGCTTTGCCTTTGTCTTCAAGCGGTGCTGCTTGTATGCTCTTCTGCGCAGTAATGTAGTTCCTTCTATGTACTCATAAATAAACTAAAGTGATTCTTTAGCAGCAGGTTACTCTATCCAGCAGCCGCCTCTTTCTTCTTCTTCCTCTTTTAATTATACCCTGAACAGGGTATATTAAGTTTGTCACGAAGTTTGTAACACGCAGAAGGAAGCGTCGGAGACCCTATAAAGTATATATATTAATGATCAGTATGTTGAGCTGAGTCGATTTAGCCATGTCCGTCTGTTCGTCTGTCCGTCCGTCTGTCTGTATATATGTATAAGAACTACTCCCTCAGGTTTTAAGATATCCTTTTGAAATTTTGCAAACGTCATTTTCTCTTCAAGAAGCTGCTCATTTGTCGGAACGGCCGATATCGGACCACTATAACATATAGCTGCCATATAAACTAAACGATCGGAATCAAGTTCTTGTATGGAAAACTTTCACATTTGACAATGTATCTTTACCAAATTTGGTATAGATTATTTTCTAAGGCAACAATATAATCTCCGAAGAAATTGGACAATAGCATATAGCTACCATACAAACTGAACGATTGGAATCAAGTTCTTGTATGGAAAAATTTCACATACATTTGACAATGTATCTTCACCAAATTTGGTATAGATTATTTTCTAAGGCAACAATGTAATCTCCGAAGAAATTGGTCAGATCAGTTAACTATAGCATATAGCTACCATACAAACTGAACGATCGGAATCAAGTTCTTGTATGGAAAACTTTCACATTTGACAACGTATCTTCACGAAATTTGTTATAAGTTATTGTTTGTAAAAATATTGTAATCTCCGAAAAAATTGTTCAGATCAGCTTACTATAGCATATAGCTGCCATACAAACTGAATGATCGGAATCAAGTTCTTGTATGGAAAACTTTTGCATTTGACAAGATATATTTACGAAATTTGGTATAAATTATTTTCTAAGGCACCAATGTAATCTGTGAAGGGTATATTAGCTTCGGTGTAGCCGAAGTTAACGTTTTTTCTTGTTTTTCTTTTTCATTTGCTATGCATGCGCCTGTTGCCGTTGTTGTCTTCGTTGTAAATTGTGTTTTCGCGGAACTTTTCAATTAATTTCAATTTTGCATGCAAATTTCCTATTTACAATTAGGTTTAGAATCATCCATAAGAAACTTGTACACGAAGAATGCTTTCATAATAACTTTATATATCAACTAAAACACGTGCTGACCATAGCATCAAAATACTACATAACACTAGAACAAAGTTACGTAGGTTGCAAACCTACAAAAACAAAATATGAAATGAGAAAAGCTGTAACTAATCTTTTATCTTTGATATTATAGCTTCGGTTGAGTCTTGCTTCAATGTTCATATTCTAAAATTAACAACAAAATTAAATAAAATTGCTTTCGAAATCGACAAAAAGGGAATGGGTGTCGAATTGTTTATCAACTGGATCTAACAAATTGTGGAAATCTGGTCTATGGTAGACTTGCCTTCTGATAGAATTTTCCAGCTGCACTCATATTAGTCAGCATCTCGAGCTCATCGTTCTCAGATTTTTCTGTCAACCTCATCTTCAAAGAGCTTTTGGCATGGTCAAAGAACTTTTAGAAAGCTTTGAAATTTTGTAAACTTCTTTAAATGCTTATGGAAAGACAGCTTTCAGGTGGGTATTATCAGATAAAATTCATTGCAAACGATCAACAACAAACTTAGAAAGTGAAATAAAATTTCTGTGTTAAAATATTAAAAATTTTATATTTCAAAAATCGTAAAATTTTTAATTTAAAATAGCAATTTTCTAAGAATTTTACTTTTATAAGGAATTACTTTTCTATCAAAATTCCATGTTACGTTTCTGGACTTACGTACTTAATAAAATATCTTGTAGAAGTGATCTACAAAACCCAACAAAAATAAAAATAGTTACCTCACAGATTTTAAAAACCTCCAAAGGCCTCGAACAATTCGAAAATAGCACGAGCGGGTGATATGTAATCATCCAGTTGAATTGTCGAGAGCTTCAACTGGCTTAAATACTTTCAGTTTTCTACGCTTCAAAGCAAATTATCTGCTTCTATTACGGATTTGGCCTGAGTATACTGAAAACTACATTATACAGATTAATATATAGAAAATTTTAATATGATTTCTCTCACTTATCTTCTCATTTCCTTACTGCTTAATTTCGCATAAATTGCGTTATCTCTACGGGGGTGTGAGTATGTTTATGAAAGTGTATATGTGTGAGTATATGTTTATGTGCTACTTCCCTCGCTTTTGTTTCACATATTTATTTACTTACTTCTTGCTATTTACATAACTTCGCACTTCCAATACTCTGTTTTGCCTTTGTCTTCAAGTAGTGCTGCTTGTGTGCTCTTCTGCGCGGTAATGGAGTTCTTTCTATGCACTCGTAAATAAACTAAAGTTATTCTTTAGCAGCAGGTTACTCTATGCCAGCAGCTGCCTCTCTCTTCTTCTTCTTCTGCTTCTTCTTTTTATTTTTAATTTTCTATGCATGTATGCTTTGTTTGCGCGCAAAAGTCTGTGCACGAGTGCTGCTTCTCTATAAAAGTATGGGCTTATTCGAGCTTGGCAGTACTGCGCAATATTGCGCAAACATCATATTCGATGTAAAAATGTGGCAACTCGTGCAAAAGTCAGACGTTCGAGCGAGTAAAAATTTGACACTTGATGCGCGCCAAATGTCATCATTATGCATCAAAAATTTTTCTACTGCGCGCAAATATTTTATAGTAATTCTTAAATAGTTGTATTTTGTTGCTTCAAAAATTTTTGTATTGCGCGCCAATAATGGAAGAAGAGAGGTAAGTAAAAGTGGTATTTATTGAATTTAATAATATATATTATATCGTGATTTATATGTTTTCAGTGAAAAGTTAAATTCACCGGTTACAAAACTTCTAGTAAGGTCCCGACTTGACCTGGAGCCCGAGTTTGCTGGCGGGAAGAGGAAAAAGTCTGTCCTATGGGGTAAGGTGGTCGAAAATATGCGTATTATAAATCCGGTGGTGTCGCAAACAAAAGAATTTATGCAGAGGAAATTTTTAAATTTGTTTGCGACGTATAAGAGGATTAAAAAACGCAACGACGCGACAGGTCGAGGTGCCACGACGTGGGAATATTTTAAGGATTTTGATAACGTTTTCGAAAATAGGCACTCCATTGAGCCTCCCATAAGGAACCTCCAGAGCTCACTGCAATATTTAGTTGAAAGTGGAGTGAGTAAGGAGGAAAGGTGCGTGGAAGAAAGCGATGCAGAAGGTGTCAGTCGAAAAAAACGACCAAAAACTATTGCATATGAAACATTGGATTTTTTTAAAGAAGAAGCGCGGAAAGAGCAGATTCGGCACGAAGAAACTATGAAGATCGAAAAGGAAAAATTGCTGGTTGACAAGGAAAGGATTAAATCAATGTTGGATTTGCGGCAAGTTTTGGAGGGATTGTGCCAAAAATAAAAAGTGTTCATTTTATAATAAACTTTATGTTTATATTAATTTAATATATATTATTATTATAAGAATGAGTTCCTATTTTAAATAAAATAAATATTAATTAATTAATTAATGTTTTATTAAAAAAGAAACAGAAAATGGTTTAGTATTCTAGGGTAGGTGATTTTAATTAAATTAACTGATATAACAAGATTTCAATCAATTAATCATTTATTTGATATGTACATACATATATACATTATTGAAATAATACTTCTATGAAATAAATAGCATTTTCAAGTTATTTCGTCTGATAATTCCTTCATTAGTGTCATTTATATTTTCAGGTAGTTCAATCATATCGTGATCATTTGAATTTTCTAAATTTTCAGGCATACTCATATGATTGTCTTCAGAATGAACCGGATTGCTTCGCAGTATAAAATTATGTAAAATTGCGCAAGCTAATATCACAGTTGATATGTCTTCTATATTGCGCATATCAATATGATTCAATATTTTGAACTTAGCCCTGAAAATTCCAAATGTTTGCTCGATAAATACTCGGGTTGAACTCATATAATAGTTGAATTGTTTTTCCTCTCTGGAAAGATGTCCGTTATCTCTAAAAGGAGCAATTAAGTATCTTGAAACAGGATATGCTGAATCGGCTAGAATAATTGCATCTTTCGCAAGTTTTATTTGTCCAGATGTGATCCCTTTGTAAAGTGGACTATTTTTCCACTCATTGGCATCATGACAGCTACCTGGGTAGCCGACGAACACATCTAAAAAACAGAACTTACTGTCGCATATGGCCTAAATAATTGATTATATAACACTTATCTTAAAATAGATCATTAGCCATGTCTTGATTGTTTTAAGGAAAAGTTTGTGGGCAGTTCCTTGCCCAACATAAAATCTATCGGCAAGCTCTCGATATGTGACGCTACTATTGCTTAGCTTCCAAAGAGTCATATGCAAGGAACGTTCCAAGGAATATTCCCCGTGTGGTGTTGACCAAAAAGGTTCTAACGCATTTTTCAAGTCCTAAGACAAATTAATTTATTTATCACGTACTTCCACAAAGTAAACAACAATACTTACTGCAAATGTTTCACGAGTCATGCGAAAATGCGTGAAATATGTATCATCATGGTACAATGGAATTGTTTTCCAAACCTTTATCATCTTCGTCACTGTTTTGAAATTTCAGCGAGGAACCACTTTCTCTTTCTTAAAAAAATTTGTTTTCTATTTTTTCCATACTTAAGCAGCAGGTTATTATCCCTGCTTTCAAAATTATCTATCGCTATATTTATTAAAAAGTTCATGGTTAAAGTTTCACTTTCGGTCACAATTCGAATAAGCCCTATGTCTTGAAATTTGGTTGCTGCTCGCTCTTGTGACACAAATGATTGTGTTTGTTCTTGTTGTTGTTTTCGCTGTGAGTTGTGTCGTCGCGGAACTGCTTAATAAAATTCAATTTTGCATGCAAATTTCATTTTAGATTCATCCATAAGAAACTTGTATACGAATAATGCTTACATAATAGTTTTATATATCAACTAAAACAAGTGCTGACACTAGCGGCATACTAGTATTAAGCAAAGTTACATGGGTTGCAAACTTACAAAAACAAAATGTGATATGAGAAAAGTTGTCTACTAATATGAGGGATAAAGGCTGGGGTTTTGTGTAGCTAACGCACCTATATTTCATACTCTTATTTGACCGGTGTTGGCGATTGATGGAGTTTATCCACAGTTAAGATGTGGATTCATATTTTAATTCCTTGTGATATTTTTCTTCCGAGATATGTTTATAATTTCCTTAAGGTTCCACAAAACTTGCACAAAACCTGTCGAAATCCTAAGCTTTTTGCTTCAAAGTCCTTGTGTTTCATGATGACTTACATATTAAGAAAGCAGGTGGTGGTGTCGGGAGCTTTCCATCTACTCTAGTTTCAGACTACCAGCTCGTTGACTAGTCAAAACTGCATGACCTCATTAGCAATAGCTAAAAACTTCTTCCAGCTTCTTCAGGAAGCACTTATCAACAACCATAAATTTTGTGATCACGAGATCCTTTTTATCATGAGAATCGAAGATTAACTGTCAGAGATCTGACTGGAATTGTTTGAATATCGGAAGGATCAGTAAAAACCTTTTTGAAAGATCATTTGGGCCTAAAAAAGTAAAAGCACGATTAGTTCCAAAATCACCAATTTTTTTCGAAAAACAGCGTACCGTTAACATCTGTGAAACAATGTTGGTTGTCTTGGACTTATGCTTATGACCTGGAAACAGAGATCAATCAGCCGAATATCGTTGCAAAGGAGAGCCCAAGATGAAATAAAACACGTCAAAGCTTGTCAGGAATAAAGGTTCTGTTGGCAGGCGTCTTCGGTTATCGTGTAATCTTTAAACAATACGAACTTCTGCACCCACCGTATTCGCCTGATTTATCTGCGTATGACTTCTGGCTATTCAGCAAACTCAAACGACCGTTCGGAAGAAAAATTTTGGCGCTTCAAAAAATATTTATGAATAAAATTGTGTCTTCGGTGTCTAGACCTTGTAGAACTCTAAAGCAAGTTGGAATTCCAAACTGGAAATTGTTATATATCTGATGAGTCGACATTTCGAGTTTTCGAGAGAAAGGTTCTGCGAAAGATTTATGGCCCTATGCGCATTGGTAATGGCGAATACCGCAATACGATAAGCTTATGAGATGTTCGACGACAATGACATAGTTCAGCGAAATAAGAGACAGCAGCTAAAGACCTGGCTAAACTGAGAATCTCCAATTGGCGCCAAACAGCGAAAAGGAATAAAAATTTACATCAACTAAATTCTCCAAACCGATCTTAGTAGTCACTTGTGTCACCATCTTAATAACTTTACGACCATCAGAGCTGCTGTCGCACTAGTCCTTAACATGTGAGTCTGAAACTCTTTTTATTGCTATTTTTTATGATTTTCTTACTCCGCTTTATGAGTACTTCACGCACTCGTGGTGGATTACCAAATTTGCAGAAAATAAAAATAACCAAAAAGACTAAAACTTTACGTGGTCATCCCAACTGCGATTGTCTCCTACGTATTACTCCCTATTTTTGAGTTCAGTACCATATTTTCGATTTTTTGTTTTTGATTTTTTGAAAATGTTCTCCAAGTTTTATGAACTTTTCCAACACAAAATATATTTAGTTCACAATCATTACTTACTCACCAGTTGCATACTTAGCAGTTGTACTCGTAAAGATACTTGGCTACTTTCTTCGGTGTTTTATTTTTATGCATTTCATGGTTGTGCACTTGAATTGTGACTGTCATAATACCTCTGTGGCACTATTGTTGTTGTGACAACAATAAGTTGACGATTTTGCTGGCTGCTTTTTGAAGCTGTGCTGTGTTCTACGATACTTTTTTCAAGCGTCACACACTTTAGTAGCTTTTGAGCAGTCACATCAACATTATTGTTGCGCCAAAATGCGAAGCGCAAGTGAACAGCATTTCATTTGTAAGCCTGCAAGGAATATGCAAGGTAAAAATCTTTGAGGTTGCGTCCAGTTTCCACGACAATTGGATCTATTTGCAAATGACCCTAAAGTAACTCGTACTCGCGCTCCCAAACACTATTCGCGGAACGTTTTCTCATCTTTAAAATTTGTTAAACAATTCCGTATTTTCGCAGTATTTCGCAAATATCAAGTAGTTGTTAAAAATAACTAAGCATATTCCAGTTGTATGCATTTACGTATATATTTTCAAGAACACGGTGATAAGTATGTACGACAATATTGCTTGCTCTGTTTTATGTCCGATACGAATATTTTCACGAATAATGGCTTAGAGTTAATTTTCTGACATTTGAAACTGAACTCTCTCAAGACCTTAGTTCTTCTATAATTTGCAACGGCAGCTGTTGTCATTTTTCTCAAACTGAAAAAAAATGCTGGGTAAGTTACCAAGAGTATTTTCCGATAGCAGAACTGCAATGAAGGCCTTGAGATTTCTGATAATGCCTTTGGCGTTGCGTTGGGCTTGTGGGTTTGTGACAGCATTCTGGCATAGAGTAGATCGCAAAAGATTCATTGAACTTCTAAATCATACAAAGGTTCACATAATCGCAATGATAAGTGTCCTAACTGGACCCTGTCTACTGTTTTTCACGCGGTAAGGCCAGCTAGAGAACACAATTTGTTAAATCTGCAGGAAGGAAGATGCGATTGAAACATTTGGACGGAGAAAGATGTTTCCGCCTCATCTGTCCAGCTTTCACCAGATTAAGATTGGATCATCTTGGTCATACTTCCTATAAATCTGGTGTATTGGCTGAAGTAGATACTAACGGACTCAATAAATTTGTGGCTGGTCTTAGGCGCTTTGCAGATATAGCATGGGTTAGGACTGTATATATTTTGCATGCAAGGACTCCTCATGTAACACTAATATTTCTCGTTGTTTGGTCCGACTCTATCGAAATAGCTTGTGAGAACTAAATATCTTTACAGAATTTACCCCACACAACCCATAAAGGCACACCCTATTGTTCACAACACAACGGGAAAACCACGCCACTTCTAGAAACACAAGAAGATCGAGAAACCAGACATGCAGAGTAAATGACAACAACAACGCATACGCAGCAGTAAAACCACGCCACGCAAGCAATACATCGGGATACCACGGAGACGGAGAAATCAGGCAAGCAGACAAAACAACAACAAGCATGCATACGCAGCGGTAAAACCACGTCACTGCCAGCAACATACGCCGTCCCAGCAACACACGCCATCCCAACGCAACATGTTGCGAATGTTTTAGCACACAGCACAGGCTTGCTGGGGAGTTAGGTGATGGATGATCAGTCAGTCAGCACGGGACTGTGACAGCAGAGATAAAGAGATGTTTAACTCCTCTCTCACTGGAAGTGAGAGAGCAATTGCTAAACGTCAAAACCACCTAAACTTTGACAGTTGATCGAGGTCAGGAGGTTTTGACGTTTAGCAATTGGAAACGAGCGATGGCCAGATTGAAATCTTACCAAAAAATATATATGTATACGGAGGGATTTGTTGCATCGTTCAAGACCCCTTATCAAAAATGCAAAACAATGAAAATTAAATAAATTTGTGAAATTTAAAGGTATTTGATGAAATGTTTTGTAATTTGAAACATCATAGTAATATTTTCAATTGAAAATTATTAAAAATTTTTAATGATTGAGAGCTAACAACCTTAAATCCTATTATTGGGTATTGAAAGGACAAAAGTCAGTTGTTATAATATTCTTTAAAAAGATTTAAATAGTTTCTCCATATAATAAATAACCACTAATTAGTAATTTATATTCGTACTAAATGTTGGGTATTGGGTTAAAATGCCCAAAAATTGTTAGTTGGTTCGATCTGGCAATAATGGAAAATGTTATAAAAAACGCTAATTTTGAGGCGCTCTCACACTGGAATAAGTTTAACATCCCCTTATTCCTGGTGACAGCGTACGCACGCTTGGCATCAGACTACGCAGTGAGTTTATCCTCTGGCTAGTCTTGATACCCTGACTTGTGAACGCGTCTGCTAAGGGTGAGCTTGGTAGTGAGTTTATCCTCTGACCAACTCAACCTTTAACATCGCGGCCGCTAACACAGTCTTCCGTGATCCGGGATCTCTACGCAGCAAAAGTGGTTAAAAGGACCTCTCCAGCGTAGCAGAGGAGCGTAAACGTGTATACCAGTACAGCGTTATTGAAGCCTACACGAGCGTCGGCATCAGGACAGCGTCATTGAAGCCTACACGAGCGCTGGCAGAAGTAGCCGAGCGTAGTCGTCGTAGCACGCGAGCGTCAACGTATACGCCAGGACATCGTCATCGATGCATACAGGATCACCGGCAGAAGTAGTCGAGCGCAGTCGTCGTTGCGGAGGAGCGTCAACGTGTACGCCAGGACACCGTCATTGAAGCCTACACGAGCGTCGGCAGAAATAGCTGAGCGTGGTCGTCGTAGCACGAGAGCGTCAACGCACGTCGCAGGACATCGTCATTGCAGTCGTCTAGCACCCAGGAACGCATCAGAGCGGGAAACGGTATTGCCCTAACGGGCCACACAGAACCGTTACCCTGACAGCGTCGTCCTCGGGCGGCGACAGTACAACGCAGGAGACAATTTTGCAACATTGATTAATACATATTAATGTAAGTTGAATGAAATAAAGTACGATTCGCAGAAGAGCCCCAATTTTTACAAATTTATTGTAACGAACCCTGGACACGGCGAGTATACCTCAGCAATTTATACTTGTAAGAAGCAGGGGCAGAAAAAAGCTTCGTTACAAGCTTGTCGAGTGTTATCCGTATAAAGATCCTATGAACTCTTCCTGGTGCGTAAATAAAATAATTTTATACGTTGTTCCCAAATTTGGATTGAGCTCGTTAGAACTTTATTTTCAAAATTAGTTCCCTTGGACCTAACAAGCGTTCTTTTAAATTGATAATCTTCTCAATCTGTGTGTAGTTTTCCAAATAGTATTTTTTTAAGCCTACGCTTATTGCGGCTGTAAACACAATATTATTACCGTAGTGTTATGAGCTTCTTTCGGACACCTGAACAATATGGTTCGAAGGGTGCAAATTAAAGGACGCATTCGTAGAAAATCTCTATCTATGAAATACCGTTCGTACACCTCAGCAAAAGTGATTTTACGAAAACTCGCAAAACAGCTTTCGTCAGCTAAGCTGATTTGGACTGAACCTCGGAAACCATAAATTTAGTACAAACGTTCCCTAAAGGGTCCCACTATACTTGTTTCACATCCAAAATATGCGCTGGCTTATTCGTCGTGTCTGCCTGTATTTGTCAGCACAATTTTCTAGTTTATACGTTTTTATTACCGTTGGGTTACTTACGAAACTGAACATTCACTTTTTTCTGTGATGCATTCTACCAACTTAGTCCTCACGCAGTGATTTTGTCGAAATTGTTGCAGTACGAGCGAGTTTATTGCATTTAAGGTGGCCGCTGCTCAACGCGACACTATTTTTACATCCACTCGTCGCACATTTTACCCTTTTTGCTGAGCAACATTTTTATTTTATTTTATTTTATTTTATTTCTATTATTATTTTTGCTGTTATTTGTGTTATGTTGACTGTGTTTATCTCTTCCGGCTCCAGCCTGGCATGGCCGACAATAACTAGCATGCGAGATAACGACCACTGTCACTATTTAATCAAATTTAAACTTTTAGCATAAAAAGTTTTGTCAGCCTTCAGTTTTCTTTACTTTGATTTCTCACTTTGCCTCTCAGTGTCTTGGCAGTTGTTTAATGGTTTTTGAGGCGAAAACTGAAGCACACGTCATTTTGAGCTCTTTCAGCAAGGAAATACAAATAAAACGTATTTTACGAAAACTCGCAACTCGCAATAAAACGTATTTGTATTTGAATAAAAATAGATTATTTCAGAGTTGATATTATGTACGGAGGATTGCATACCTTTGTCGAATAAGCTGAAGTCTTTTTTATTTCACCGGGCACTAAACAGAAAAGGCTCCACATTAAATGGAAATTGGTCCAGAAGGACGAAGTAGATAAGTTCTTTCAACAATGTTACCGCAACTTGGTCAGAATATTATAGTGGAACGACTCTATTGACGTTTTAAGGATAAGACTTATGCTTTGCCTAAATTTCAAATTATTTCAAAACTAGTCCATTAGTTGAGGTCACAGCTCTCTTCAGAGGACTAACAAGATAAATAACTGAGCTTTTAGCCGGCGCCAGTACTTCTCAGGCTTTCTGCGATTAGCAAGAAACCTTTGGAAGTCCTGTTTCTTGCAACTTGAAACTATGTTATCAATAGCTCTTCCTCGTTTGAAACTATGTCAGAAGAGGATATACATAGGTGTAGGAAGAAGCCTTGACTTTTAATGAATATCGAAGATCTACCGAATGCGTGGTCCACTTTTAATGGGTTATGTATAGAGATGGCAATGATTAATCATTTGATTAAATTAATCGATTATTTTCATTCAATTTACGATTTAATTGCATCGAAACACCTTTTTTAATTAGTCGATTATTACTCGAGTAATTGCAAAATAATCGCAAACAGCATTTTGAATTTTAATACATTTTATGTTCATCTAAGTTAGTGTACAAGGGTCGAAATTGGTCGCATCAGTCATTTATAACTGGAAACGGTGTAAACATAGTTAAATTCTAATATGTCAACGTAGTTTAATATCAACAAATGAATGTCTGGTAACACTGCACTTACAGTTAAGTCAAACGCATTTTACATTCAGTTGTTTGAAGAGCAATGGCGTCAGTTAAAAGCGGAGTGTAGAAACTTTTTAATGAAATAAGCGATAACTATGTTAAATGTCAACTTTGCTGCAAACATTTAAAATTTTCTAATAACACATCAAATATGTTGAAAGATTTAAAATTAAAGCATGCAACTGTAGCCTGCAAATTGGTGGTAAGTTGGAGCAATCGGTATTACATTTTTAAATACAATTTCTTCTAGGTATATATACATAAATATATGTGTACAAATTAGACTCTGCAATCTAGGAGTAAAGACAATGTTTCCCTAAGTTATGATGACACTGACACCATGATTGAAATGCCGAGTTGCAAACCAATTAATGAAAGCCCTTTAAGTGAGGGGCCAAGCTTCAGCAGCAAGAAACCGAAAGAAGGCAGCATGAGAGAGCTACCTAGCTGTAGCAGTAAAAATCCTCAACTCCTCATTTCTAAAGTCTTCCAAAATATTGAAAACTTTTCGCTTCATGGCTCAAAGAACCAAAAGCTACAGCATGGAATAGTGGAAATGGTTATCAAGGATAATCTACCTTTTGACTTAGTTGAAGGTATATTAAAATACATTACAAAAAAAATTTATAATGAATGACGCTTTTTGTTCATTTATTTTTTAAAAGGTAAAGGCTTCTTAAGTTTCATGAAGCAACATTTTCCTCTTTACAAAGTCCCAATAAGAAATACCATCACGGCTCACATTGAAAATATGAACGATGAAGAACGACAGATGTCTGGACTGATGTAGAAATGAATAGCATGTTTGGTTTGACCATTCATGGTGTAAATGGGACGAAGCAATTTAATGAAACAATTGGCGTTTATAAATTAACAGAAGCACATACTGCATCACATATTTCCAAAGTTCTCATTGCTGCTTTGAAAGACTTTTCTATTGACGAAAAAAAAGTAATGGCTGTAGTGACCGACAATGGTGCAAACATCGTAAAAGCTGTACATGATCCATTTGGCAAAAAACGCCCTATTCCTTGTTTTGCACACACCCTCAATTTAGTATGTAAAACTCACTGAACAATCCTGAAGTAAATGCAGTTGCTGTAGAATGCAAAGAAATAGTTAAGCGGCTAAAAAGAAGTGTTAAAGCTAATGATGATCTTCGAAATATGAAAGCTGCTGCCGGAGTAGCTGAAGGCAAAATGCTTAAGCCAATTGTGGACGTGAAAACACGTTGGAATTCGACCTACTACATGCTTGAACGGTTCATTAAACTATGTTCATATATTAACCAAATACTCTTCAACTATTCTGACGCACCGGTAATGACAACATCTAAGGAAAAAGATGATATCATGGAAATACTCAGTATATTGAGATCATTAGAGGCAATGACTGTACATCTAAGTGGTGATCAACGAGTAACGTTAAGTCAAGTGATTCCATTAGTTCACTGTGGTCGGGAACAAATAGTGAGAATAACAGCTAAACAGCCAGTCGCTGAAAAACTAAAAGATGTCGTGTTAAATCAGTTTGATCGTACATTTTGCTACATCGAACATTCCTTTTTGCTAGCTGCAACAACATTACTCGACCCGAGATTCAAAATAATTCATTTCAAAGACCCATTAGCGTTGCCCCCAGTTATAAAGTTTTTACGTACTGAAATAACAGTTGCAGATGATACTATGGAAACGAGCAGCAAGTCATCAGTGGAATCGGTAGAGAATGAGTTTGACCTCTAGGCCCCTCACAAAACTGTAGTGCACAAAAGAAGGAGGAAGGACAACGATTTTACATATCCACAAGATGAATTGAGCTCTTATTTGAATTGTCAGGTATTAGAACAAAGTCGAAACACTATTGATGCTTGGGAAGAAATGAAAACCGTTTACCCAAAACTGTACGGACTTTCAAAAAAGTATTGTCATCTACTTGGTACCTCAGTACCAGCTGAGCGGCTTTTCTCAAAAGCGGGTGCAACTACGACCGAAAAACGCAATCGTTTGACAACAAACTTTTTATCGAAATTGCTTTTTCTTCAAACTTGGTTGAACAGAGAATACATTTTCTTGACTTCAATGAATATACATATTTTCATTTAAGCTAAGGCAAATGAATTTTTAATACGATATTTTAATTTTATTTCCGTTTTTGTTTTTGTGTATATGCCGACATAATTTGAATGTCTGAAATAAGAATATAGTCTCCTAGATTTTATTGGTTTTATTTTTACGCAAAGTTGCAAAACATAGTCTTTCAAGCAAGAGGCAATTCTTTTACTTTAAGATTGCTGTACATATTTTGATAAATTTAATGTCATTGTGCTACTTAACTTCAAATATATTTTCTCGTTTAGGATAGGTCTGGGACTCTGTGATAGAGCATTATAATACAAGATTCGGCGCTGAAACTTGGTGGTGGTCTTTGTGCAATTTAGTATTATTTGAAAACATTGGAATTAATCGATTAATCGATTTTTTTACATTAATTGCAATTATTTTTTTATATCTCGCAACCAATCATTTGATTATTTAATCGATTAAAAAAAAAATTGCCATCACTAGTTATGTATGTAAATCTAACAAGATAGAGCAATATTAAATTCCAACGATTTGGAATCCCAATGAGTAAATAAATGTCCATAACCTCAAACTGCAGATGTCGAAGGTCAGAAAAGCATCCGCTGTGATATAGAAAGCGTCAATTTGGTATAACCAAAAGCCTTTCACATATCAATTCATCAGTTCAAATCCAAAAATCACATCTCTGAACCCAGGTCTCCGAAAAATATTGAGTTAAAGATGTTGTTTTGATTTGATTCGGAACTGTGACAATACAATCTGAGAATGTTTATCGATATGTGTCAATATTTGTCTTATTTCATGCATTTCTAAAGTTCATATACATATACTTGTACATACTATATGTATGTTACAGTTAGGAAAGAGAATGCTACAACCTTACTAAGTGGTCAAATGCTTTTTCTGTGTCCATTAATCTTGTACTCGCGGACTGGTCCGTTCGTTTGTAACCAATATTCGAGATAATCTTTGAAGTCTAGGTTACACATACTAAAAGGGTAGATATGATGTGATCTCCATGACTTATTAGACGCTTCCTTCTTGCATGTGAGCTGATCGTATTCTGCCGGCGACTGATGTTTGGACATCTGGTGTGAAGTTATTAGACGATGGGAAGTCAAGTCAAACACATAAAGTTTAAGAATCTAATCAAATCAGCTGAGAGGTTCTTAGTGAGAATTTCAAAGACCAATCCAAAAACTGAATTTTGTGGTAAATGTTGAAGTGTCTTTGCTTAATCTACTTATTAAAAAAGTGAGCGTGAACGAGTGAGTGACGATCGCTTTGACTCATCTGACGTTGCACGAATCAAAAAGGAAATGTAAAACAACAAAAGAACGAAGGTCTCCGTCCATTAGACCTTGATTATAAAAGAGCGGCGATCTCCTGGGAGTAATTATCATTTATTTGCCTCAAGTATTTCTACTATTTATTTCCTCAGCCGATTATTGTTCCAAATTCGGTTAAAAACTTCTTGTCACCATCAGCAACTATTAATTTATTATTCTCTAGCTGTGGTATCATTTATTTGACTTGAAATGGCCGAAATGAAATCCAATACTACCGACTTCACTTTGGCTTAGTTTATCATTTTCCGCAAAATTTTCTATTTTGCTTGGCAACAAAGCATGCTCATTTGCATAGGCTGCAAAATGTAAAAAAAAAATTGGCAACAAACAGGCAAAATAACAATATGAACAGTTTGAAACAAAGCAGATTGGTGCCTATGTCGCGCAAGGTACGCCTAGCAACACCAATAATATTCATAATAATTAACCCTATCATCATCAGCCAAACAAAATGCGATCATTAGGTAAATAAATTCGCTGATGACCGACAAAACCGGACAAACGACAACTGACAGCTGAGACAATTGACTGCAGAGTAAAGACTGTGGTTGGAAGATGAAAAAAAAGACGTGTGGTAAGCAAGGAGGTGACAAAAATAAAATAATAAAACTTTACTTTGGCTGCACCATATTAAGGCGCTCGAGTTACTTAATAAGGGATAAAACCTTTGCCTCGGCCAATAATCTATACCACATTATGTGAAGATATCTTGCCAGAAAAAAGTTTCCATATAAGTAGTTATATTCATTAGAGGTTCAACATCGCCAGTTCTAACAAACTGGCACCTTATTGCGTGGAAAACGACGTGTTGAAAATTACAGATCGATATCTCAAAATCTGATGGTGTACCAGTTCTCGTATATGCAGACAGACAGACATGTGTAAATCGGTTCAGCTCGTCACGTTGAACATTCACATAAATATATGAAGGCAGCAGCGACAGAAGGACAAGTGCAAGACAAGTCCTACAGAGTTTAATTTATGTAACCAACAAAGCAGATTCTCGGTCCAATTTGATCAGGTAGTCTGTAGTTGTAATACATGTAAGATCCCGATTATATCAGACCTCGAATAGGTGGAGTTCTCTGGGACTGCTCTAGTTGCAAGGAGACTCTTTTATCGCTAAAGCGCTTTTCCCACGCTTGTATCTCAACTAAAGTTAAGGTATCAAACCATAATGAAGTGAATATATAAAAAAATGTGATAAACTCAAATCAATAAACAGATGAACTTTTTCAAAATCAGATATGGTCATTGTCCATGCATCTGCACGATATAGCAGGACGGGATTGGTGAGGGACTTGTGGAATGTGGTCTGTGTTCGTCGATATGGTGCTTTACTTTTCAATTGACTACTCAGTCCAAAGTAGCACCTGTTGGCAAAAGTGATTCTGCATTTGATTTCATGTCTTTTTCTTAGCCTGTATTAAACTAGCAATTTTATTTGCTTTATTACATGAATATCTGTCGGAGTTCGGTGTTCATGGACATAAATGGAAGCTAAAACTCAGAGTTACCAAATATTTAATTTCTTCGGTACCAGAAAATATGTTTACAGGCCTGTTAGAGTGTAAAACAGACCTCCTTGAGCTGAAAAAAGTTTGTAAAAGTGCAATCAAGAAGACTGAATGAAGTAATATATGTATGTGATTAATCAGCTATGTCAGTCGTAAATATAGTTCGAAATCTTGAACTTTCTTTTGCCGAGGTAGATATTAGCTGAACTTCACCTGTAGTCATAAAAACGCCTACTATATTGGACTGTCTCAACTATTCAACTTAAGTACAATGGAACTGGATGGTGTGAAGTTTAATGTTGAAAGTATATTTTGATTTACTCAGTTAATTTCTCTAAGTAACTGGGTTCGGGATATTCTCTATAAGATACTACAAATCTTTATCGCAGGTTGAAATATTAAAACCCTATTTTGCATGTCAATGGGGGAAAGCGGGATCAATTCTCGAGTAATAATTCCTTAGATTATATGGTGGTAATACCCACTATATATACATATATTATATAACAACACCAGAATCAGCTATCAAAGGAAAGCCGCAAATTTGTATGATAAAAGGAAGCGGACATCTTTTGCCGCAGTATTGCGCCTCTTCCTCTATACTTTTCATTTGGCTCCACTGCTTTTCTCCTCATTTCCTTTCATTTTTTAATTATTCGCATGGGCATTTAACAAACAGCAGCCATAGCAATAACAGCAATACCAAACAAGTAAGGAAGGGCTAAGTTCGGGTGTCACCGAACATTTTATACTCTCGCATGATAAAGTGATAATCGAGATTTCATTATACGTCATTTATATATTTTTCAAATACCGTATTTTTGTAAAGTTTTATTCCGCTATCATCATTGGTTCCTAATGTATACACATGTTATACAGAGAAGGCATCAGATAGAATTCGAAATAGCGTTATATTGAAAGAAGGCGTGGTTGTGAACCGATTTCACCCATATTTCGTACGTGTCATCAGGGGGTTAAGAAAATATTATATACCGAATTTCATTGAAATCGGTCTAGCAGTTCCTGAGATATGGTTTTTGGTCCATAAGTGGGCGAGGCCACGCCCATTTTCAATTTTTAAAAAAATCCTGGGTGCAGCTTTCTTCTGCCATTTCTTCCGTAAAATTTAGTGTTTCTGACGTTTTTTGTTAGTCGGTTAACGGACTTTTAGTGATTTTCAACATAACCTTTGTATGGGAGGTGGGCGTGGTTATTATCCGATTTCTTCCACTTTTGAACTGTATATAGAAATGCCTGAAGAAAACGACTCTGTAGAGTTTGGTTGACATAGCTATAGTAGTTTATGAGATATGTACAAAAAACTTAGTAGGGGGCGGGGCCACGCCCACTTTTCCAAAAAAATTACGTCCAAATATGCCCCTCCCTAATGCGATCCTTTGTGCCAAAATTCACTTTAATATCTTTATTTATGGCTTAGTTATGACACTTTATAGGTTTTCGGTTTCCGCCATTTTGTGGGCGTGGCAGTTGGCCGATTTTGCCCATCTTCGAACTTAACCTTCTTATGGAGCCAAGGAATACGTGTACCAAGTTTCATTATGATATCTCAATTTTTACTCAAGTTACAGCTTGCACGGACGGACGGACGGACAGACGGACGGACAGACAGACATCCGGATTTCAACTCCACTCGTCACCCTGATCACTTTAGTATATATAACCCTGTATCTGACTCTTTTAGTTTTAGGACTTACAAACAACCGTTATGTGAACAAAACTATAATACTCTCCTTAGCAGCTTTGTTGCGAGAGTATAAAAAGTATCTCAATCTGAAAAGAGAGGTAAAAAAGCGAGTTGCAGAGGATAAAAGGTCTCTTTATTTAAATGGAGGAGGATCACCATTAAAGAAACTGTTAACTGAGTTTTATGTAAAACTTTTGACTGTGTTGCGTGGGAAGCAAGTTAGTGGCATGCAGAGGGTGTATGACAATGATGTAATTGCCGCAAATATTGATGGTGAGTTTATACACTTGATTTTATTTTCATGATATTTCAAATGTATGATTTTATCAATTCTCTAAAACAGAGTCCGTGATATTGGAGGAAGATACATTAGAAAGCATAGTGGATTTCGAAAACACGACTGAAATGGAAAATTATAAAGGAATAAATGGTAAAGAATTTTAAAGTAAAAAAATACCAGAATCATTACAAATAAATCTATCTTTTAGAATCCGCCAACGTTACATTAAACGTTGAATCAAACCAGCTTTGGAACAAATATGATCCCAGCAAGTTGAAAACAGCAAAATATTCAAAACTAAAATTTGAAGAAAAACCACAAAGATCTGCGAAAAATGCTTGGGCAAAGTTAGCAGATATGAAAGCAAAATGGACGGAAGAAAAATATGAAGCGGATATAAAAATAATATATGCGGAGCGCGAACAAAGAATGAAGTTATTAGAAGAAAATAACAACCTATCAACGAAGTTGATGAAAGAAAAACATGATTTGGAAATGAAAATTTTAGCAGTAGATTTGGAAAGAAAGAAAAAGGATCTGGAAGGGTGAAATAAAAAATACATATATGTAAAATTATAAACGTATTTATTAAACTACAATAAACTGAAGTAATTATCTATTAAACATTTTCTGTTAAGATTTTTTATTGTATGACTTTCAACATTGCGATTATTGGGTATATTAATCATATTGTTTACAACATCTTCAATTCCACTTGAAAGTGACGGAGCCATTATATCGCGATTATTGCAGTAGATGTTGTGTAATACTGGTGTTGCAACAATAATGCTTTGGGTTTTTTCCAGATGCAAGCGCAAGCCCAGTGATAATACCGGAAACCTACGCTTCCAGACTCCATATGAGCGCTCGATACAATTCCGAGTTCTTATATGAGACTCGTTAAAAAGATTTTCTGCACTCGTATTGACATGCATTAATGACGTAATCACGAAGTGGTTATTTTCATAACCACTGTCTACAATTACTATTCCAGAACCAAATTCTCCAGATTCTAATCGACAATGAATACGAGAGTTACGGAAAATAGTAGCATCATGAATGGATCCAGGCCACGGTGCAACGATGTCTATGATGCGGAGATTACTATCACATAACGTCTGGACGTTGATGGAAAATATACTTTTTCTATTACGAAATAGCTCTGCGTCTTGCCCACCTATATATAAAATATATAAAAAGTTTTTGAGTGAAGTATATTTTGGACTTTCTTTACCTGGAGAAATAATTTTTATATGAGTGCAATCAATTGCTGCGATCACTCGAGGAAATTTAGCTATTTTACAAAAGTCTCTCTGGGACTTTTTCAGGTTTCTTTCCGCTTTTGGCATATAAATGTGATAGTCTTTTAATTGGGCTATGTGGTGCAAAACTACTGTTATAACTCTTGATACCGTACTTTTAGATACTCCAACTAAATCTCCTACTGTCCTCAACATATTTCCCGTAGCATAAAACCTCAATGTAAGCAAAATCATTTGTTCTGGTGATAATGCATGATTCCTAAAAGAAATGTATACATAATTGAGTCGTTTAAGGCAATTTAGATGTACCACTTGGTTTTGTGTTCAATTTGTAGTCGAATACAATCGAGCACATTCCAGGCTCTTTTTTTGCTAATCCGAAATCTGTCGCGGAAATCTTTTTCGTCATATAGCTTGAAGAATTTCGGCCGGGACCTGATTTCTTTTGTTCGTCGCATTATTATAACATTCCAGAGGCCATCGTATTCTGGGCCACTGTCAAAATCGCAATCCCAATCCGATTCCATATTTCTTTCACAAAATATAATTTGTTACTCGTATAGCTTATTATTCTTTTTTTCACAAATAACTGAAAATTCAAAACAAAAATCAGCTGTTATTTAAGCACTGCTTAAGTCTCCCCTTTTCAGTACTTAAGCATTACATAAGTATGAACTGTAAAATACTATTTTCCTGTTTTATCTTAAGTACAACATAGGTATGGACTGTGAAACCGGGCATAAGCTTTGTCTACCTAACTCTCTTTCCACTTGGTAGTTTTTATTATTATTCACTTTTCACTTAAATTTCTCTTTGTTAAATTTTTGCAACCCAAATCAACACACTTAATGACCCACTGCGCTGTCCAATCACCAAGGTAACAGCTTTTACAACAGAAGGTAGCCACTTAAAAACGCTTTTGTTGAGTTTAGGTGAAATTTCGAAATTTTTCAATTCCTTTTTTTTCAACTATTCTGCGCTATTTGCTTCTGTTTTTGTGCTTAAATACGAGTGTTTATCCTTTCATTTGGATGCGCACCGCCCCACTAACATGGCGGTAATAGCAGGCGGTCCACACTTTGCGTTTTCACAATTTCCCTGCGAGACTAATTTTTGGCATATGCGCGCTCATTACTTTGAGAAAAAACGGAGAAAGTGGAGAGGGAGAGTGCAAATATTCAACGCTTACAAATAACTTGAGTAAGTGTACTTGAGTAGTGTAAGAAACAATGAAAAAATCCTTGGCGAGTTTATTAAAGCGGTAAAATGCAGCAGTACCGTTAACTTAATAAATACTAGTAATAACCCCCGATAATCGGGGGACTCCGTTATTTAAAATGAAAAAAGGAAAAAAAAAAATTTTTATAAAAACTCAATTTATTCAAGTACTTCATGGAAAAATACATTCGTAGTGGTTTTATTTTGGTCGTAAGTCTTAACTTTGATATATAAGATCGTACTCGACTCAATGCGACATACAGCTGGCCATGCGTAAAACAATCCTCCTTGAGGAAAACACCAACTCTTGCTAGAGTCTGCCCTTGAGATTTGTTTATTGTTATTGCGAATGCTACAATTATTGGAAATTGGCGACGCTTTAAAATAAAAGGAAGTGTTGATTCGCTGGGCTGTAAATTTATACAAGGCAATAATATTTGTTTCCCTTGTGATTCACCGGTTAAAATTTCGACCTCCAAACAATTACAATGTAGTGCTTTTACTATCAAGCGAGTCCCATTGACCAACCCTTCGTATGTATTAAGATTGCGGATTAACATCACAACTGTTCCAACCTTAAGCCTTAACTCATGAGGCGCTACTCCACTGAAATTAAGGGAGTTTAGAAATTCTGTAGGAAATCCGACATCCGGATCTTCAGAAACGACAGCATCCACGCTATAATATACCCTTTCTTCACCGGGCAACATATTTACTATTTCGCTATTTATTATCTTACAGTGATCATTTTTTGGACACAAAATTGCCCGATCCTTCAAATGGTTTTGACTAATAACACCAGACTGAGGCTGAAATACCCAATCCACTAAATTTTCATTTAGCAAAATTATCTCTTCTGGTATATTGATTTTCGACTCTGAAGAGAGCTCTCGGCCTTCTCCAACACGCAAAAGAAAACTGTTGTATAAGGATTCTTTAGAATGCATATTCGTTGAGAGTTTGAGACACCTAAAAAATTTCCAAAGTGAGCACCGTTTCAACCAGTTACCAACTATAGCGGCGCGTGAGCTATTGGGCACCACAGGAAGAACTTGCCTGAAATCACCACCTAATAAAATAACCTTTCCACCAAAAGGTATTTCATTTTGGTGAATATCACGTAATAATCGATCTAAGCAAAAGTATCATGCTAATTCGGCGAGCATTGCGATTTTCTTCTCTGGCCCTCTGTTCCTCTTCGCGTTCAACCTGCGCCATATGCTTATACTCATTTGCCACGGGGTTAATATTTGAAAGCATTTCGTGGATTTCTCTCAGCAAATACCAATCGCAGTTTGAATTTTGTTGTGCCCTTATATCAGTTGCTTGATCCGTGTCAAGAATAAACAGCTGGGCGTAGGAGGATTCTGAAGGATGATATATGATCCATGTATTCGGAAGCAATATGGTCCGCGCCCTGTAGGCTCCGCAATTTTCGCTTCGAAAGATGCAAAAGCAAACGAACTATTTAACTGCCGAATATTCTCCAAATAGTGTCCCCGCCAAGAGCTCAAATCATTTTCTAACACAGCTTTCAAAAACTCAGGTACACGTAATTCTTGAAGTTTAACTTTTCCGCCGTGACAACATGTCGTAAAGCCATTTCTTACCTAGTAACAATTTCAATCAAATATTAAGACAATAAGTATGTATGTACATATAAGTTAGCACCAGCTAAGTTGAAACCAAAGCTAACACCAACACTATTGCGCTAAGTCAACAATTACAAAGAACTGGGAAATAGCCCAGACGCGCGCTCAGCAAAATTGTCAATATCAGCAGCGCAATATCCGGCATGCGCCGATCAAAATTCTGGATCGACCTAAAAAAGGAATAAGCAAAATAAAACACTTGCAACAACATCCGGCATGCGCCGACCAATACCAATTGCTGACACAGGTAGAAATAGGGTATATTTAAGAGAGAATAAGTAGAATGAAGTTTTAGTATTAATGTTTTGGTGATTCATTAAAGGTCTTGCGACCAACGAAAAAATCTTTTTTTTAGACTTGTACAATACAAGTCGATAACTGGCGCCCGAGTCAAATAAGCTCGGCGGAGTCTAGTCGTTGAAATTGTTAAGAGCGTTGAAAGTGTCAGAAATAAATAAAGACCTTTTTTTTTAACGTGCAACAATAAAGTGCCACAAACTAAAGACTTTAAAAGAAATTTGCCATAATAAAGTGCCAAAAACAAATAAAGACTTTAAAAAAAAGTGCCACTTAAAAAACGCCGAAGAAAGAAAGACTTTGAAAAAGTGTGCCACAATAAAAACGGCTCCACATAAAAAGTGAGATAATAACACTACAAAGAAATTGTTGAAAACAACATAAAATCAGCATAAAGTGGCGTGAAGAGAAACGTGGAACTTCCTTGACGCCCCAACGACAGCACGACACCAGCCGACCCGGAGTAAAACAGGAAGGAGTAAGCAAGTGTTCCCGAGTACCGTAAAGAAAAAAGGATATCAGCACACTTACCGGCATATCTATCAACAATGCAGCTGCTACTAATGTAAGAAAATAGATTATAAGTACTAATTATACCATATAAACCCTATTCTTAACTAAATTTAATGAGATAAAAATAGTTAGAGAAGGAATTTGGATATACGTCAGAAAAGTGAAAAATTTAAATAAAGAAAAGTTTTTGTGAAAAAATAGAAAATAGTGGAAAATTTAAACAAAGAAAAATAAGTAGTAAAAAATTTGTTTAATAAAGGAAGTTTTTGAAAAATAGGTACATAGCTAAAATCTAGAAATAACAAATTGGCTTGTACAGCCTATAAAATTAAATATTACTGAGGCTACGATTCACCACCCTCGGGGGGACCCTCCAGGCAATAACATAAAAAAAAACACTGCGATTCACCACCCAAGGGACCCTCCAGTGATTTATCAACTAAACAAAAATCTAAAAGGATAAATTAATTATAAAAAATAAAATTCAGATAATAACAACAAAAGAAAATGGCAAATCCAAATAATTTAATAGGACCACCCGTGTTAGGGAATAACACAACTCCCCCACCTGCCCAACAAATTTCCCCAGACTTGGCAAACACGATACGAGCTATGGTTTCCCAGGCTATAGAAGCCAGTGGACCACAGCTAGTCAGGACTACTCTAGGCAATAACAATAACCCTATTATAAAAGATCAGACCATAGAAGAGCAATATAGGAATAATATGGCTGAAATGGATAAAGTCCCAGATGTCGTACGATCCTTGAGAGAATTCTCAGGAAACGCCTCTGAGTTCAGCTCATGGAAATAAGTGTCGAGCGAATTATAAAGATATATGAACCCTCAAAGGGCACCCCAAAATTTTTCGGAATTCTAAATGTAATCCGGAACAAAATTGTTGGAAAAGCGGACATAGCGTTAGAATCATATAACACCCCCTTGGATTGGACAGCCATCTCCCGTTGTCTGACCACCCACTATGCCGATAAACGCGACATAGGCACTCTAGAATATCAAATGACGTGCCTTATTCAGGGAAGGAGCTCTATAAATGAATTTTATCAGAAGGTTTATAGTCAATTATCCCTAATACTTAACAAAATAGGATGCATGGAAATTGGCAAGAAGGCAGTCCATCTACTAACGGACAACTACCGTGCCAAGGCCCTGGATACCTTTGTGAGAGGACTTTCCGGTGACCTCCCGAGGCTTCTGGGTATAAAAGAAGCCAATACTTTACCAGAGACACTACACCTTTGTCTAAAGCTGGAAAATCAAAGCTTTAAAGCACATCATGCCAACAACCAAGTGTTAAACGCACCATTAGTCCCTAGACATCAAAGTTTCAACTCTTTCATTCCTAGACAACAACCCACCATGGCAAGGCAGGTACAACCATTATACTCACGATTTCCCGAAACAAGATTCTATCCCGAATTAGCCCATATACCTCACCCTCAGCAAACTTATCGCCAACCAAATTTGAGTCCCCATAGCTCCCAGCAATATCAAAATTCAAATTCGAATCCACACAATAGCTACCAACAACAAAACTCCTATAACCACTCTAGATATCCATATAACCAACAACCAAACTATCCTCCCCCAAGGCCACCTAACCTTCTCAACCCATGGACGTGGATGAAAGCGTCAGAACAAGAGCGGTAAATTATGTGAACCGCCCTAAGCCCCAAGAAACTGGCAAACGACCATTGAATGCATCCATGATCAACTCAAAGGAACTCAAGCTCAAAGGAACTTTCATATAGACATGGACGAAACAACTTACGATCCATACCATGAAGACCAACATTATGAGCAATACGACAACACCCAACAAACAGCTTACAGTCAGGAAACAGCTTACAATAATGGAGACAAAGAACCAAATGACCTAACGGACGTACATTTTTTTAGACTGAATAGCTCTTCGTTGCCCTATTTTCGATGCAAAACGAAGAGCGGCAAAACACTTAACATATTAGTGGATACAGGATTTAACAAAAACTATATCCAATCCGGTCTAGTTAAAAACGCAAAAGAAAACGATAACCCCTTTTTCGCCAACTCAGTTGGAGGAAAAATAAAAATTACACAACACACATTTTTAAATCTTTTCAACTTGGAAAATTGCAGACTCAAATTCTTTCTACTACCCACACTTAAGACTTTCCATGCTATATTAGGAAACGACAGTCTAAAAGAACTTTCAGCAGTCATACACACAAGAAAAATTTCATGGTCATAGCAAACACAGAAAGAATCTACCTAAGACAATTTAGTATACAGAATGTTAATACAATACATATTCGAGACGAACATCCTACAACAATAGGTAAAGACGAAATAAGCCAGCTAACACGAAAACACTGCAACCTATTCTCAGAACCGAACGAAAAACTGACATACACAACAAAAGTAGTAGCAGAGATACGAACAATTTCCGACACGCCCATATATTCAAAATCTTACCCATACCCTACCAGCCTTAAACAAGAGGTGGAAGACCAAGTAAACAAATTATTGGAAGACGGAATCATCCGAAAATCAAGGTCACCCTACAACTCACCTGTCTGGATCGTACCCAAAAAAAACGACGCTTCAGGCGAAAAAAGTTCCGATTGGTTATCGATTACAGAAAACTAAATACAGTCACAATTGCAGATAGGTACCCAATACCAGAAATAAATGAGGTTCTCTCTCAACTAGAGAAAACCGAATTTTCTCTGTAATTGACTTAAAAAGCGGTTTCCATCAAATTCCTCTTAAGGAATCTGACGTGGAAAAGACAGCTTTTTCAGTGAACAATGGAAAATATGAGTTCACTAGACTGCCATTTGGTTTGAAGAATGCCCCGTCTATTTTCCAACGGACATTGGACGACATACTAAGGAATATATAGGACGGATATGCTATGTATATATAGATGACATTATTATATTTAGCAAAGACGAAAAAGAACACTCCGAACATATAGATACAATTTTTGACACCCTTACAAAAGCAAACATGAAAGTGCAAGTCAACAAATGCGAATTCTTTAAAAACAAGTCGAGTTCTTAGGATTTGTAGTATCCTCCGATGGAATTTCAACAAACCCATCCAAAGTACAAGCAATAGCCAACTTCCCCTATCCTCAGACGATCAAAGACTTAAGATCATTCTTAGGCTTATCTGGTTATTATAGACGATTTATCAAAGGTTATGCTAAGCTAGCAAAGCTGTTAACATCCTTACTTCGAGGTGAAGAAGGAAGAATGTCTAAGAGTTCAAAAAAAATCCAAATACAATTAAATGAAGAAGCAAAGGCAGCATTCAATAAAATCAAGAACACGTTGACATCTAAAGACGTAATTCTGCAATATCCCGATTACAGCAAAGAATTCAACCTGACTACAGATGCCTCAAAATATGCCATAGGCGCGGTCCTGGAGCAAAATGGCAAACCAATTACCTTCATTTCAAGAACATTGAACAAAGCAGAAGAAAATTACGCGGTAAATGAGAAAGAAATGCTTGCCATAATTTGGGCACTCAACTCCTTTAGAAACTACCTATGCGGTACAGCAAAAGTGGTAATACCCACTGACCACCAGCCCCTTACATATGCCCTAAGTAATAAAAATAACAATTCAAAGCTAAAACGTTGGAAAGCAATACTCAAAGAGTATAACTATGAATTAAGATACAAGCCCGGAAAATCGAATGTAGTTGCAGACACTTTATCTAGACCATTTGAATTAAATTCATTATCAGTTGCTACCCACTCCGATGAAAGCTCATCTCACAATCTAATCCCATCTGCGGAAGGACCCATAAACGCCTTCAAAAATCAACTTTGGATCTCTTTAGGAGAAGAAGACAGCTATCAGTTTAAAATACCATTCCCGACCTACCATAGACATCTAATTACTAAACCCAATTTTTCAATGGACAACCTAGTGGCATTATTAAAACGTTACCTAAACCCTTCAGTCATAAATGGCATAATTACCTCCGAAGAAATAATGGGAAAAATCCAAGAGGTCTACCCCTACATTTTTCCAATTATAAAATCCGCTATACCCAAACAAAAGTAGAAGACTTAATAAACGAAGACGCCCAAAACGAAGAAATTTTGAAAGAACACAAACGAGCACACAGAAATAGAGATGAAAATAAGAAACAACTCATACAAAAGTCTACTTCCCCAAAATGAAAGCAAAAATAGAAAATATTATTAAGCAGTGCAAAGTTTGTAAGGAACATAAATATGATCGTCATCCCAACAAACCGAAATTACTCGAAACCCCAATTCCCCAATACCCCGGTGAAATAGTTCACATAGATATCTATACTACAGAAAAACACCTGGTCTTAACGGCATTAGACAAATTTTCGAAATACGCACAAGTTAAGTTAATAAGGTCAAAAGCAATAGAAGACATTAGAGAACCACTACGAGAAATAATCTTTTCTTTCGGAGTACCGAAAACAATAGTCATCGACAAAGAGAAATCGCTAACCTCAGATTCCATTCAATTCATGGTTGAAGATCAACTTGGAATTGAAATATTTAAAACACCCCCCTACACAAGTACAGTCAACGGTCAAGTGGAAAGATTTCATTCCACACTATCCGAGATCATGCGTTGCCTTAAAACAGAACAAACTCATCGCTCGTTCCAAGAACTTTTAGATAGATCCACATATGAATACAACTACTCCATACACTCCGCAACAGGGAAACGACCGATAGAGACATTTTTCGGCGGACGAGTTTCAATAGACCCCGAACAATACGAAAACTCACGCAGAGAAAACATAAACATACTTAGGAAAAGACAAGCGAAGGACTTAGAAACTCATAACAAAACAAGACAACCCATAAAAACATAGAAACTCACCCTGGTGACATAATTTACGTCAGGATAAATAAACGATTAGGATCCAAACTTACCGCTAGATATAGGAAAGAAATAGTAAAGGAAGACAAATCTAGCGTGGTAATAACTGAAAAAGGACGGACAGTACATAAAAGTAACATCAAGACCTAGAAACACTAATAGTCTTTAATTTTCTTATAAACGTATAATTTTTTTATTTTCAGACTTCTCGTGCATTTAGTGTATGCAGACTTTAAAATTATAGACTATACGAACTCACAACTAGCAACATTTGACACAGGACTGACGAAAATTCAAACTGGGACCTATAGGATAATACACAAAGTTGATCTAGATGCATGCCAAAATGCATTAAATGAAATAAGCACCACTGTAAAATCAAAGATTACTAATGAAAACCCCCTTTACCCATCCTCATTAATGAATTAAATCTAGCACAAACTTATCTAAATAGACTTAAACCAAAAAGATTTAAGAAGTCTATAGACACGATAGGAAAAGTATGGAAATGGATCGCGGGAAATCCCGAACATGATGACCTAGTTACACTGGAGAGCCAAATAAATAACATAGTAGACAATAACAAAAATCAAGTAACAATAAATAAAATAGTTTTTGATAGGATAAATAAGATAACAGCCGTTTAATATAAAATTTTGAAAGCCGTTCAATCTAGCGAAGACATACAGCACAATGTTGCTATAGAATTAAAATATAAATATAATTAAAATATAAACTTAGAGTTATAAAGGAAGAAATTATCAATATAGATTATGCGATTCATTGGGCTAAAGCCGGAATTGTAAATTCATATATTTTATCAAACGAAGAATTAGAATTAGTTAAATCTGTAATTTTAAAGAATAATCTTACATTAAATAATGTTGAAGAATCATTAGTACTAGCAAATATAAAATAGCTTCAAATAACACAATGTTATTTTACATAGTAAGCATACCATTAACAAATGAAGAAATTTGTGAATCAATTCTAATTAAACCAATAAAAAAGGAAAATATATTAATAAAATCCCTTTCGAGGACATTGTAACTTGTAATGATAATAAAATATTTGCCATTAAACTAAAATGTAAAGAAAACAACAATATTAGAATTTGTAATCATAAGAACATTATAGACATTAGTAACACTACCTGTGTCCCACAACTACTCAAGAGCGAACCAGCAGAGTGCACATTAGTCAACAATCAGCACATCCCTTCAGTTGAAAACATCTCACCTGGAATAATTCTATTAAACCAGTACAAAGGTACAATTCAAATTGACAACCAAAAAATAACCCTTGAAGGATCATATGCAGTGCAATTCCACAATTCCACGGTTATAATCGACAACCAGAAATACTCTTTTAACGAGATACTAACCAGCAAACCCCTGCCTGCTATACTGCAATCAAATATCCCCTCAAACAAGGAAGAAGAAATTTTAAGCTTAGAAATGTTGAAAGAACTTCACATTAATAACACCAAGCGGTTGGACGCATTGAAAACAACCCACACAGCAGCCCTAGTAACAAATTTTTCGCTAACGATCACTAGCATTATCTTCATAGCAAGTTTGATTATCAAGTTAATCATGAAAATAAATTTCAAGGCAGAACCAGAGCTATCGAGCTACAATCCGAACGCCAATGAGGCCGATATTAAAAAGTCGCAACACCCGAAATGCCTTACTTAACAGAACCCACAAGCCCAGTTTTTAATCCAAACAAACGAGGACGTTCGTTTTTGGCGGCGGAAGAGTTAGCACCAGCTAAGTTGAAACCAAAGCTAACACCAACACTATTGCGATAAGTCAACAATTACAATGAACTGGGAAATAGCCCAGACGCGCGCTCAGCAAAATTGTCAATATCAGCAGCGCAATATCCGGCATGCGCCGATCAAAATTCTGGATCGACCTAAAAAAGGAATAATCAAAATAAAACACTTGCAACAACATCCGGCATGCGCCGACCAATACCAATTGCTGACACAGGTAGAAATAGGGTAAATTTAAGAGAGAATAAGTAGAATTAGGTTGTTAGTATTAATGTTTTGGTGATTCAATAAAGGTCTTGCGACCAACGAAAAAATCTTTTTTTTAGACTTGTACAATACAAGTCGATAACTTATATTACGAATATAAAACAATGAAAATGTTTTGCTTTACAGTGTAAACATATATCTATTAGTCAAACCCCCCAGCGAACTATACCCCGGAAGAACTACGGAGTTTAGGGCAGCTTTGAAATAACTTGCCATATATCCTGCATGACTACGGCTCTAATAAAACAGGTCAATTCATTTATATACATACATTAACAATTAAAAATTCCTTTTTATCTATAACATTCACCTCTTCTCTTCAACCTGTTAAACTCCTTTTTCGTCTAATTCGCCTTTGGTTTGGCATTTTATTTTTAATAATTAATCTGAATCTGAACTGAAATTCGATGTATGTAGTATGTATTCGCTGGTAATAGCCGCCTTGACTTTTGGAAGAAAACTGAACTGACTCAAAGCTTACCTAACGCAATAACACTTCTAATCAAAATAACGCCGACAACTATATTTCTATTAGATTTTGCACTTGCGTCTTCGCCCATACATATGTATATACATACATATGTTTGTAAGTATGTATGTGTGAATATAAAACAAAGTAGAGTGCGCATGTCAAAGCGCAGTGTTCCTTAGCTCGTACATACATATTCGTGCAAATAGAAGAGAGCGCATGTCAAATCGTTGATAGCGCCTTAGCGCATGCATATGTATGTATGTACCAGTGCACATGCCAAAGCAAACATTTGTAATTTGTAATATTCGTCATTCTCTTATTGTCATAGATAACTTGATTAGAATCTCTTTTCTTGCTCTCTCGCTTGCAGCTGATCTGTTTTCTGAGCTGGCAACAAAACATAATCAGGGTGCCGTCAACCAGCAGTTAGTGAAAAAGGCGGGATGCCAGAAAAGCAGCGCTATAATTACTTGACGAAATTAGTGTGAAATGAAACTGTGCGAACATATTTTGGCAAAATAAATGTTTATGTAAATTAATTAATGATTTTGCATTTTAGCATTTACATATATATGTATGTATGCATTTTCAAAGTGTTTAATTTAGTGTTTTGTATAATTTATTAAATACCCAATTTAATATTTTTCAGCAGTGGCATCATTGGCAAATGTTATAAAAAATGCGAGTTTTGACAGCTCTCTCTCGAACCAAAGAGTCTCGTATCAAGTTATTTATGCTTATTGTCATTTTGCTACCGAGCAGACAACATTGTTGTTTCGCACTTGCGCATTCGCAAATGACAGAAACATTTTCAATTATTCATTCTCTTACGTACATGCTCTTTTCTGTAGAAGCGCTGCTTATATTAGCTTAATGTAAAAATTTAAGAACTTTAAACGCAAATATATCAAAAGTGTATTATTGTCTCTGTACGTTTTGTAGATCTCTGAAAATAAGCGCCTTGTCTTAGAATAATATATAGATAATTTGAAAATAAGAGCAGCGGCTTAGCGCGGGAGAGCGCGAAGGTAAATGGGGAAATACCTTGTGCTATAAAATTAAGATGTGCAACCACTGTTGGAAACAAAGCGGGGTAAACAATGAGATTTAAAGGGAAAAACTAGAAACAGAAGTCGTTTTACAAAATGAAAAGTTATAAGTGCTAGGCAAAAAGTTCGTCAAAATTCAGCAAAATCATGAAGCATTACCTTGCCTGACCCTTCTTGAAAGGTTTAGCATAAAAACAATAGTTTTTAGTGCAGTTGACTTCTTTTGAAATTTTGGGCCGCCCAATGTTGGCAAGTAAAGTCTTTCGACTTCAGCCGCTTAAATGGCTATACGCCAATAAGACTGAATTTTCGGAAGTCAAAGTCAAAGAACTTATTTCATACCAATTACACTGGTCTACATCAAAATTGCCTTCTACATGAAAATATACTATATTGATTGTATTTCCCTCGTTGAACATAAATATACAAGTTAAAATTCATAATTAGCTCTTATTGTGCATTTATGCCTTATAAATATAATAGAGGGTAGCGCGACAGATTTATCACATTAATGCTGATAACTCAAAATATTTAGTGATTACCCGCGGAAATTTTATTATTTCACATTTGTTTGTTGTGTTTAACGTTGACTGTGTTTTGTTCAACAGTTAAAACGTGAAATTGTTACCGTTTTTTTTGTAATTTTTAGTGAAAAATCTACAGTTTTCGTTATGTCGCGTAAATGTGTTAATAGTGCAGACAATTTTTGCTACATTTGTGGTAAGGTGACCCTTACTAACCAAAGATGCTCAATAACACAACGTTTAGAAACTGCTTACTTCCATTATTTTGGAATTAAAATTAAAAACCAAGACAAATCGTGGGTACCACATTTTAGTTGCACAACTTGCTCCACAAATCTGATTAAGTGGCTAAACAAAAAGAAACGTTCATTGCCTTTTGGTGTACCAATGATGTGGAGGGAACCTACCAATCATGCCAATGACTGTTACTTTTGCTTGACTCCACCCATGCAGCACGGTATATCACGAAAAAAGAAACGAAGCGTAGTATACCATGACGTAGCCTCTGTATCGCGACCTGTACTACATGTAATCGATTTACCTGTTCCTCGACCTCCCGAAGAATTCAATGGAAGTTGACTACAATGAGCCTACAACCTCACAATCGCCACAGTTTGTGGGTGACAATATTTTTTGTGACGAACCTCATAGAATTTCGCAAGATGAACTCAGCGACCTTATACGAGATTTAAATTTGCCAAAAGATAAAGCGGAATTACTAAGATCGAGACTTAAGCAATGGAATTGGCTTCAACCGGATGTCAAAATCAGTTTATACAGATATCGTCAGAAGAATTTGATGTCCTATTTCAAATCCGGAAACCAGCTTGCATTCTGTAATAACGTAAATGGCTTGATGAACGCTTTGAATATTGAATACCCTCCACAGGAATGGCGGCTGTTCATAGACTCCTCAAAATTAAGTTTAAAAGCTGTTCTTCTCCATAATGATAACACACAACCATCGATTCCGTTATGCCACCCTGTGCATACTAAAGAAACATACGAAAATATGAAATTAATTTTAGATGCTATATCATACTCAGAGCCCGAATGGCAGATTTGTGGTGATTTAAAAGTCATAGCAATGGTGTTGGGTTTACAAATGGGCTATACCAAGTACTGTTGTTTTTTGTGCGAGTGGGATAGTCGGGCTAGATCTTTACATTACAGAAAAAAATATTGGAATGCTAGACTAAGCCTGAATCCTGGCGAAAAGAACGTCCAGCTCCTTCCTCTAGTTAATTCCCAAAAAATTCTTCTACCACCTTTACATATCAAATTGGGACTAATGAAAAACTTTGTGAAGGCTCTCAACAAGGATGGACCTGCATTCAAATACCTGCGAAGTAAATTTCCACGTATAAGCGACGCCAAAATTAAAGAGAGAATCTTTATCGGACCTCAAATAAGAGAGATTCTAAAGGACCAAAACTTTGATTCAGTTTTACAGGGCTTTGAAAAAGAAGCATGGGAATCTTTTAGAGCAGTCGTTCATGGTTTTTTGGGCAATACGACAAATTAAAATTATGTTGAACTTGTGAACAATCTCCTTCAAAATTATCAACAGTTGGGTTGCAATATGTCCCTAAAAATTCATTTGCTTCACTCTCATCTTGATTTTTTCCCTTCCAACTGCGGTGATGTAAGTGACGAACATGGTGAACGATTCCACCAAGATATCTCGACAATGGAAAAGAGATACCAGGGCCGATGGGATGCGTCAATGTTAGCGGACTACTGCTGGAATTTGAAAAGAGAGACCCCTAACAGTGATTACAAAAGAAAAACGAAAAAGAAGAGAAAATCTTAATCAAATACGTAATTTTTTTTATATTGTAATATTTCCAATTTTATATTAGTAAAAAGCAAAAAATAATAGTTTATAATTATTACAGTTTGTTTTTATAAAATGTTTTGTATTTTAACGTGTTCCCAAAAGCCAAATTTTGTATATTAGGTATATTTCCAAAATAAAAGCTAATTCAAAAAACATATTCTTGTTTTACTATTCAGTAACCTCAAAGCAATATAGAAATAAAGTATTCAATTGAAAGGCACACAAAAAGTTACATTTTGTAGACCAGTGTTATCATTGCCATCTCTTCAAAATAAATATAATACGAATATTAAATTAATTAAATAATATATAAATTTCCATTTAATTAAGACTTTTTACCATAATAATGGTGCCTTCACTACTCTGCGAGGCTGTCCAGTATTAACCAAAATTAATATGCAATTTTTTCTTTATTAATTTTTGTCACTTCGGTAACGTGTGACCACCTGTTTGCACGTACTATTTGCAATCACTGTTTTTAGTATTTTCACAGCTGGTTGCCGGTTAATAGGCTCCATAGTGCCCAGCACGGAGGACGGAGTCATGTGATGAAGTTCCCGCAAGTGAGGAAAGTTCTCTAATCGCCATTCACTTGGGTGTGGCCAGACTCGGTTCTTTTACATATGACTTACGAATTCCGCTCTTTGATCAAGTATCCTCTGGGTAGCCAAAAAAACAACCGTTTGAAGGCGAGAAGACGAAACGTCACCTACATAGGGTAAAAAACACCCCCAATGAAAAGAAACAACAAGCCTCGGATGTGTGACTCCCCGTTTGATGACGGCCATGGTAAACGAATTAAGGATTATGATTTGAGGGCATGCAGATGGAATGCTTGGTCCCTTAATTGGGAAAGTGCCGCTGCCCAGCTGGTTGATGTTCTCGCAAGAGTGAAGGCTGACATCACCGCCGTCCAAAAAATGCGACGGTACAAGGACTGAGACGAGTAGGTCATTCTGGCATTTACTACAGTGGCCATATAAAGGAGCGCAAGTTTGGTGTTGGATTCGTGGTGGGAGAGAGACTCCGTCGCCGAGTACTATCATTAAATCCGGTGAATGAACGTCTAGCCACAATCCGCATCAAAGCGAGTTCTACAACAAAAGAAGGACGATATGATCAAAGATGCCTTATATGAGCGCTTAGAGCGCGCTTATGAGAGCTGCCCCCGCCACGATGTCAAAATCGTGCTTGGCGACTTTAACGCCAGGGTGGGCGAAGAAGGTATCTTTGGCACTACGGTCGGTAAATTCAGCCTCCACTAGGAAACATCCTCAAATGGTTGAGGCTGATAGACTTTGCCGGGGCCCGAAATATGGTTATCTGTAGTACTAGATTCCAGCACAAGAAAAAACATCAAGCCACCTGGCTGACTCCGGATCAAAAAGCCACCAACCAGATCGATCATGTTGTGATAGACGGAAGACACGTCTCCAGTGTTCTAGACGTGCGTACGCTCCGAGGTCCTAACAAGGAAGGTTCGACGTCGATAAGTTGCAATCACAACAGACAGCCCAACGATTTTCTACTCGGCTGACACTCCTGCTCTCTGAGAGCACTCATCAACAACTCGGTATAATGGAACTGTGGGACGAAATTTCACGCACCTTACGTACAGCTGCAACCGAAACCATTGGTTTTCGGAAAATGCGAAAGAACAGCTGGAACGACGAGGAGTAACGTGTCGCAGCGGAGAGAAAACAGGCTGCCTACCTCGCAACGTTACGATCGACCACAACACGTGCGGGATGGGATAGATACCCAGAGTTGAAGAGGGAAGCGAGACGCATTTGTAGACAGGAAAAGAAAGAGGCCGGAATGGGTGAGTTTGAAGTGCTTGATAAGCGGATCGACAGGGGTAATGCTCGAAAATTCTACGAAAAAATTCGGCGGCCAACAGAAGGTTTCAAGAGCGGAGCATACTGTTGTAGAACCCCCAAGGGTGATTTAGTGACCGATGTCCAGAGCATACTAACAGTATGGGGTGAACACTTCTCCAGCCTGCTGAACTTACATCGCCGGGAGAAGGCGAACCCGATTCCCTAATCGATGACGATTCAGAAGAAGTTCGAATAGCAATTACCCGCCTGAAGAACAATAAGGCGGCGGGGCCGACGGATTGCCGGCCGAGCTATTCAAACACGGCGGCGAAAAACAGATAAGGAGCATGCATCAGCTTCTTCGTAAAATAGCTGCCCAACGATTAGAATTCAAGTGTGCTCTGCCCAATCCACAAAAAGGGAGACCCCACAATCTGCGCCAACTACCGTGGGATAAGCCTCCTTAACATCGCTTATAAGGTCCTATCGAGCGTATTGTGTGAAAGATTAATGTCCACCGTCAACAAATTGAATGGTCCTTATCGGTTTGGCTTTAGATCTGGCAAATCAACAACCGAACTGATTGACATGCGCCAAATCTTGGAAAAGACCTGTGAAAAGAGAATCGACACACGCCACCTCGTCGATTTCAAAGATACTTTCGACAGCACGAAAAGGAGCTGCCTTTATGACGCGATGTCTGTATTTGGTATCCCCGGAACCGGGAAGGACCTCTCCGAGCCGTTCGATACCAAACGAGGCTTCAGACAAGGCGACTCCCTATCGTGCGACTTCTTCAATCTTCTGCTGGAGAAAATAATTCAAGCTGCAGAACTGAATCGAGCAGGTACAATCTTTTATAAGAGATATTGATATCATCAGCCTCAACATACGCGCAAATGGGTCTGGCTGTGAAAGAGGGCAACACGAAATATCTCCTGTCATCAAACGAACATTCGTCCCACTCGCGGCTTGGCTCTCAAGTCACTGTTGACAGTCATAACTTTGAAGTTGTAGATAGTTTCGTATATTTGGGAACCAGCATAAGCACCACCAACATTGTCAGCCTGGAAATCCAACGCAGGATAATTCTTGCCAACAGGCAATTTAAAAGTAAAGTCCTCTCTCGACGAACAAAAGCCAAACTTTATAAGTCGCTCATAATTCCCGTCCTGCTATATGGTGCAGAGGCTTGGACGATAACAGCAACCGATGAGTTGACGTTACGAGTTTTCAAGAGAAAGGTTCTGCGAAAGATTTATGGTCCTTTGCGCGTTGGACACGCCGAATATCGCATTCGATGGAACCATGAGCTGTGCGAGATATACGATGACGACATTGATATAGTTCAGCGAATTAAAAGACAGCGGCTACGCTGGCTAGGTCACGTTGTCCGAATGAACGAAAACACTGCAGCTCTGAAAGTATTCGACGCAGTACCCGCCTGGGGAAGCAGAGGAAGAGGAAGAGCTCTACTCCGTTGGAAAGACCAAGTGGCGATGGACCTGGCTTCGCTTGGAATATCCAATTGGCGCCACGTAGCGAAAAGAAGAAACGACTGGTGCGCCCTTGTTAACTCGGCTATAATCACATAATCGGTGTCTACGCTAGTAAAAAAGAAGAATGCCCAGTACGCATGAACTGTGGCAATAAAAACAATGACAAAACCAATAACCCTCATAGTAGTTAGCTGGCAGTAGTACATAAAATCAGCAATAATAATAACAACAACAACAACAACAACCACTATAATTTGTTATATAGTTAAATTAAACACTCAGCACATTATCGGTTGTGAAAGCAATGAAATCACCACAATAATGACAACATTAACATGAATACACACTTGCAGTCATATAACTATGACCACAATCATAGCCACAGCTATAACACTTTGGCGTAACGGTAAAGCCTGCTGCGCGGCGAACCCCGTCAACCATAAACGTAGTAAACGGCGAGTGCTGGCGGTTGCAGCAGTTTTTACCAATCAGCACATCATCACGCAGCACCCTAACACCTGTTGCCGGTTTCGCAGCTGTTTAAGCTTGACGCCTATTATTCGATATGCCAATATTATGTGTTGTTTGTTTATTTGTCGTGTTTTGTACTTGCTGTTGCTGTGTCTGTGTGTAGTCTTTGTGTAGTATTTTTCAGCTTCGTACTCATTCAAGCAGTTATCAGCAGCCGGCGCTTGTTTTTGTTGTTAATATTGGTTGGTTGAAAATTTGCAACGTTGCAATGATTATTTTGTTTACTTGTAACGCCGCTACTCTCTAGGCTTCAGCTATAAAATGCAGCTGTTACCTTTTAAATAAGCCTAATATTTAATTGTACACTGAGTACACTTACCAAAGCTGCACTAAATAAATATGTAGCAGCGATGGCTTAGAGTGTAAAATTAGCTGATGGCTTAATGAGACCTTTGGGCGCTCAATTAGCATGAAACTCTGAGGTCTCTTAAAGGTTATGAAAGGCGTATTTACTTTTTTGTTAGAAAAAGCAATAAAGGGATCAATTAGTATAACCTCTCCCTCCTGGGACTCAAAGTATTTCCTTAACTTGAGAAATTTCGGCATAGAAGGAAATTTCAGTTAAATTTTATAAAAATAAATCTTTGCGTCGTTAAATCACTTTTCGAGTTCATATTTACTCATAAGATAACAGGAGCTTCCTTATTAATCGACAGATGGCCAAACTTGAAATCACACTTCGTTCAGGTGACTGATTGCTGAGGCTTAAACTTGGTAAAATGTAGCGCTCATTTAAAACAATTATTTATATTTTCCTGTTGTTATAGCCGCAGAAAACATTCCTTAAGTCATTTTGAGATAATGGAACAAGTTGACTCCTTGGTCGAACCCAAATAAGGGCTCGGTTTTTTAAAGTAGGCCTGACTGTCTTAACAATGACTTTATTTTGCTGTATACAGAGAAACCTGTTTAAAGCGAAATTTCTAGGGTTTATGGTTAAATATCTAATCATCATCTGAAAATTTTTGGGTACGAAATCTTTGATATTCCGCCTTTGGGAAGCAATTGACCGATGCATCTCGAATGTGCATTTGTCGGACGGCGGGCAGGATGCGTGTCGCAATTTCTATCGGAATCAAAAAATTTAATGATATTCATATTTGCTAATAAGTTATCTTCTAGTTAAAGTAAGAAAATTCCAAAAAAAAGTGTAAAATTCTAAAATATTTAAAAAAATGAAAATAAGTGGTTGATTAAAAAAAGTTTATTATATGTTCAATCTTGACTTTTGTTAATTTTTTTAAGTTTAAATAGAAGATAATTTAATGCCAAAGATAATAAACTTTGCCCAATTCCATACGACTTTTAGTTTTTTCCTATTCAATTAAGGAAAATCGTTAAAATGAAAAACCGAGAAATTACTCAATAAAGTTTTCTCTTTCTGCCCAAGCGCTCATATATCCGCTAGACGCTCGGTCAATATTTTCCTTAAGCGTCAACAATATTTCGAATTTCCATCTATAACTTTGAGATCTTAGATAATTTTGAAAGAGACTTAAGCAAAAAAAAAACCAAAATTGATTTTCTGAACATTCTAAAGCGGGGTAGCCTGCCTAAAATATAAAGTTTATGGTATTGATAACATTCTATTGTTACCATATAGAAAGGTACTACTGTATGGACTTATTCTTCATGCTTCCATATCTAATTTATAGTTCATTTTGCAAATTATACAGTCTTGATAATGGTGTACCAAATTATTTATGTAAATAACTGAAGATCTCATACCATCGAAAGTCAGTTGTTTTACTTTCTAGGGTCTTATTTTACGAACATTCTATAAGTAAAGGATGACTATCTGACGGTGACTCTGGATTCAAGTTCCGGTTATTTTCAATAAAATATCTTTCCTAGCAGCCAACATTTTTAGGCACAATCGGAAACCTAAACATTTTTTGTGTAAAAGTTGAGTTACTTTTTTGTGCGTTCTCTTCAGCTTCTGTTTCGTCACAGCTGTTAACATTAATTTTTAAAAAGAAGAAGAAGAAAAGGGATTGAAGAGGTACCAGAGTTTTGTGCAAGTGGGAGGATACTTTAAGATTTGAGTTACCAATACAATGACAGCAAAACAAGCCATTAAAAGAGAACCTGGTAATTCTATACCAAAATGGCTTGAAATTGAAATGGACATCGCATATTGGACGGTGGTGGTGTGACAGTTGTATAAGTAAAGACAGGATTAATTCAATTTTCAAAGTTCAAAGTTTGAGTAGATTTTTGGAGCTCCAGACCGAAGAAAACTTTCATATGGCCTGGTTAGGATAGGGTCGATGAGATGTCTGATCTCAAGATAACCCTTGGATTGCTATATCCGTTCGGTCAATGACCAAACTTTCACCATTCGTTCAATGACCGGGTACCCGGGTACCCAGGTGGAGCAGACATAGAAGTCGTTAGTATACTGAATAAAAATTTTTTTTTCTGTGTAAGTTGGCTACAACGCATAGGAAATAACTATATATGGGGACAATCACCCTATTCTGTGCATTTTGAGGGTTACCTTATTCTGGCGAAAATTCAAAAGCTCAAATGCTCACTATTCTCACAAATATCTGTGACGTGTGAAAGCAGCCATCATAATACAAAACATCTATGTTTGTTTTGTTTTGCATATTTGACATTTTTTAAAATATTGAGAATTGAGTGTTATTAGCATGGAGGAACTATTATTTGTATATGCGGCAATTGTTGAGGAGGAGGAATCGGGAGGTAGGAGAAATATTTTAAAGGGTTTGCGAGACAAAAGCGATCCCTTTACTATGCAAGACACTGCATTTATTAACACATTTCGATTCCCAAAATCGCTATGTAAATTGCTGATAAGTGAATTGGTGCCGCATGATGTGCAGAAGTCAAATATTCCTTTTGATCTGCGTTTCCTGACGAGTTTATATTTTTACGGGCATGGCTCTTATCAAAAATGCGTTGGTAATAATTATATATACTCTATGAGCCAATCCTCAGTGTCAAGAGCTCTGCACTTTATTTCAAAACTGATTGTGGATGTTATAGGGAAGTGAAATTTATTTCCCTTCAAGCGCGCAGGATGTGTCAGATGCAAAGAAGGGTAAGATAAATAAATAAAAATAAATATAAATAAATAAATAAATTTTTTTCTTAAAAGATTTTACACGAAATTTGGGATCAAGGGCACAATCGGCGCAATCGATTGTACCCATATTGGGATTGTTTCACCCTCAAGCACAGACGCCACTACTCCTCTCTCACTTTTTATGAACCGGAAAGGATTTTACAGCCTTAATGTAGAAGCAGTACGTAATGTTCTATATTATACAAACTATTTTATTAATACATATGTATATATTTGCATTTTTGGCAGGTTTGTGATCATCGACTTCTGTTCACCGCTGTCAACGCGAGATATCCCGGATCTTGCCATGATTCTGGTATTTGGACCACATCCCCAACACGTATGCACCTCACAAATACCTATAACACGCAAAGTGATTCGTGGTTGTTAGGCGACCAAGGATATCCATTGGAGCCATGGCTGTTAACGCCAGTCGCTGAACCTTCAAACGCAAGGGAAGTGCGTTACAATAAGTTGCACGCCAAAGCACGTAATACCATTGAGAGAGCCTTTGGTGTTTTGAAGTCACGATTCCGGTGCCTCTCAAAACACCGCATTCTTCATTACAGCCCTGTAAAAGCGTCTTTGATTATTTACGCTTGTACAATTCTTCACAACATTTTACTGAAGCATGGTGTGGCTGCAGACCTTGGCTTCGAAGAAGTTTTAGAAGAATCACAAGACACCGAAATTGTTTTCGAAAACCCCAATTTTAGGGAGGGTGCTAGAGTAAGAGAACGTTACATTATGTCTTTATAATATACATATGTATGTATATATTTCCAGTGGCGTTATGTACTATAAATATATATATATATAAATATATATACATATATGTAAGTTACTGTCTGTCTCTGTACATTTTACTTCCTCTAAGAATGAATAAAAAAAAATCTACATATGTTTAAATAATTCATTTTATTTTATTTAATTTTTTTTATTTTTTTACATTCTTATTTCATTTTTTACATTTTTATTTCATTTTTTACATTCTTATTTCATTTTTTACATTTTTATTTCATTTTTTACATTTTTATTATTATTTATCCAATTTTTGGGACAACTTGGCCATAACCTCAGACAGCGAGGTTAGTGCCTGTGTCATTTGAGCCAGCACCCCTGCCATCTGCACATTTTGCTCTACAATTTTTCTTTGTAGAGCAATGGCCTCCTCCTCTCGCTTTTCTCTGTCCTCCAATTTTTTTAGCACTGTTCCAAGCATCTTCGCTGCAGTCAATTTTTCGGGAGGGATATAAGAAGACGATGACATGGGAGAAGATAATATGGGAGGAGATAAGGAAGAAGATGGAGGTGATGGTGAAGAAGAAAAATGAGGTGAAGGCGAGGAAGAAAAATTTATTGATAAAGCAGGAAAAGCTGGAGCAGGCGATGTGACTGCTAGTGAAGATGCTGGAACAGGCGATGCGACTGTTGGTGTGGGCGCTGGAGCAGGCGATGTTGGTGTTGGCGAGGAAGCTGGAGCTTGTGTATTTATATACAACGGCAAAACCTGTAAGTATAAAACGGATCAATTATTGCCTCATGTAATAAAAAAATATATAGTAAATTACCTGATGACCCAAAGTCGCAACACCCGGCAATCCATCCACCGCTGCTGCCCCAAATGTTGTTATGGCTTGCTCCTCGAATGGAGTCATTCCACTTATCGGATGGCCTCCACCAGTCGCTTGCGCATGGGTCTTAAGTTTGCGCGCTCGCGATCGCAACTGGTGTTTCCAATGCATTAATGACTATGGAAATATACATATGTGTGTATTTTAGTAATGTGACACAAACGCAAGCATTTATTATCTTACCTCCTTCCACTTGGCTGCCGACCGAGTTGGGCCTCTTAAGGTATTTAAATTATCTGCTAACTCCGACCAAAGTATTTGCAGCCCTTGAGGGTTGGTCGGATTAAGCTTCCCCCGTTGCAACTCAGGATGCTGCTTCCAAAACATTACGTAATGTTGCAGCTGCTCCTGAGTTGTCCGCTCCGTTTTTGCACGCCTAGGAATATAGGAAATTATTGTATATATATATATTTTAAAATTTGGAAAATTACTTACATATGCTGATTATTCATTTGTGTGTCCATTTTTGTTTTGGTTTTTTCAGAATAGGGCTGTTATTTTTATTAAAACAGCTGTTTGACAGCAAAAAGCTTTTTACCTCACGTGGTGACTTTTTAAAGCTTTTTTCTTATGAGGTTTGAGCAAGAATAGCCTCACAACATATGCCTCACAAGAAATCTCTCAAATGTTTCCACTCAACTCAGTTGAGAGGTTTTTTCAGAATAGGGCTGTTATAAAGCATTTCGTATTCTGTGTCTGAAATAAAAAGCTCTTTTCTTTAGAAGTTGTTAAGATATAAAATGCTCTTGACAGTGCAGGTTATGAGATAAATATCTGATTGTGCATATTGTTGTGAAAATGGAAGATATTTACTTTTGTTATTATTGTTAAACGAAGATGAAAATTGTGAGAATAGGAATCGCGCGCGGCATTTAAAATCTATTTTCTGTGAGCGAGAATACCTTTGGGCAAAAATTTTTAAAAAATTGATGATAGCCCCACACGATGAGCACCTTAAACTGCAATGGTTCCAGCAGCTTTGAACTTCTTTGGACACGGCTTATGTCAGGAAATGTGTAGGTAATAACGTCAACTTGCCCATGAGTTAGTCGTTCCTTTCGAGAAGTGAACAGGCTGTAGCAAAACTTATTGTGAAGGTGAAGGGACAGGAAATAAAGTTTCCCAGTTCAAAAGAGAAAGAAACTTTTATAAAAATGGGGCAAGTATTATTGTAATACAAATAATAATATATTAATTTACGGTAAATTATTTGATATATATTCCAAATTTTTTAGAAAATTTCGAATAAAAAGCACCATAGGAGCAATTGACTGCACGCAAATTGCTATCAATATAATTTGAATAGAAATCAGCTGTTTCTATTTACGTTATTTTGTTCACCACACGTGTGGGGAAAAGCTTTGCGAATTGAAGCTTTTACTTTTACCAAGATTGAGACAGAATACCAAAATATTTCATGATTGATAAATATTTGAGTTAATTTTCAATATTTTACTAATTTGTCAAGTGCATATAAAAGGGTGATAGTCTATAGTTCTCGTAGAAATAACGAAAGCGGAGTGCCAAGGTCAATGGGTATTTAGGTACTTAAGCCGTCCCTCCCCCCTTTCCATTTCGGACGAAAAGAAAGAAACGTGTTCAGTTGGAATTCTACAAGCGTATAAAGTATACAGAGATAAGTGAAAAAAAAATATACGAAATATGCATTTTTGGCTATTTTGATAACTTCTGGCGCCAATTCAAATACTGACGTTGCAAGGGAAATGTGGCAGCTGTATTCATTTCCATTATATCGCGCAGCAATGAGTATCAATCGCTTCTGGAACATTATTCGTTTTATTCGATTTGACGATGCCAATACTAGAGCTCAGCGCTTAGAAAGTGATAAAGCTGCTCCAATACGGGACATTTGGACAATGTTAAATAGTAATTTAGCAAAACATTATAAACCAACAGAATACCAAACAATCGACGAGCAACTTTATCCATACCGAGGTCGAACTAGATTCACTCAATACATTCCATCAAAGCTAGTTAAAAATGGAATTAAAGTATGGTGGATATGTGATGGTGAAAATTCGTATCCACTTACTGGAGAGCTTTACACTGGGAAATTGAAAGATGGTCGTGAGAAAAATGTTGTTGAAAGAGTTGTTAAAGAATTGGTGGCACCATACAAAGGATCCGGTAGAAACATTACAATGGATAATTTCTTCACAACTCTTCCACTAGCAAAATTTTTACTATCTTGGAACTTGACGATTGTTGGTACTCTGAAGAAAAATGAAGCATACATTCCACCAGCAATGGCTGTTTCAAAAACTGGAGAAGAATTATCCACTGTGTTTGGCTTTCATGAAAAAGTAACCCTATGTAGTTATGTGCCAAAAAAGAACAAGGTAGTAATTATGCTATCATCAATACATCACAAAGCAAAAATTAGTGATAGTGCAAAGAATAAACCCAAAATCATCGAGTTTTATAACTGGTCTAAAGCTGGAGTAGACACGATGGATAAAATGCTTGGTAGATATACTACTAAAAGATCAACTCAACGATGGCCTCTAGCATTTTTTTACAATATTCTCGATATTGCCTGCCTTGCAGCATATATTCTGTATTATGAGAATAATAAAATGCTTGTGAAAAAATCGTATGAACGACTATTATATTATCGGAAATTGGGCAGAGAGCTGTGTACTCCATTCGTTGAAAATCGTGCGAATAATGTACAAATTATGATGCATTTCTCAACGAAAGTGGCGATTGAATCTCTTCTTGGTCGAGCTGTCAATCCAAATGCGCAGCCAACATCTGTATCATTGAGACCACAGACCTCAGAAGCAGCGCGATTCAACTGGAAGGAAAAAGATTACTGGTGTATTGTATAAATCTCCTCAAAGTGAAACGTCGCAAAACTAGCAAAATATGTTCAGTATGTAAGAAACCTATTTGTGATGAACACTGTATTACAACCACGACATGTGAAGGATGTACAGAGCAATTTAATATACTTTAATTCTTATATAGCCCTGTATCATAATAAATAAAACAATATAAATAAACAAATAGTAAAAAAATAGAAAATAATATTAATAAAATATATAAAAATGGAGTTATTTTGTTCTTACTAACTATTTTTGTTATTGTTTATAATAAGAATTATTATTAAAATAAAAAATTGTAAACTATATTGTCTATTATTAATTTAAAAATATTATTATCTGAATATTTTTATAAATAATCTCTTAAGTGTGTGTAAACCCGTCATTTATATATATAAATCTCAGCGCGTACCCGGGTACCTGGTTATTGAACGGAGGAGGTATCAAGTTTGATAGTTAATAACTTTCATTAAATAATTGATTCTAAAAAATTTTGACGACAAATGGGTGTCAAATAACTTTAATTTTGGGGATCCAGGCGGCCATAAAATTTTTTTTAAGGAGGAGTTAAGAAAAATTGACATGTAGATTAAAATAGATACCCGGGTACCCGGTCATTGACCGGACGGATATACAGGTCTTTTTGAAAACATATGAAAACTGTTGTAATTAAATTTTAGCTCTCAACTAAGCGCCTTGTACAAATCTGCTAAGGTGCTTTATTTCCATTTCGACTACTTCACACGGATTTCTAAAAGTAAGACATCCGAGTTATTTTGGCGTAGGCGTAGCAAATGAGGAAGGATGAGAAGGAAGTCTTGAGATGACTATATCATTTTAATCCCAGCAGCTCATGCAACTGGCATCCAGTAAAGTATTCAATCTTACCGCATGAATAACGATCGGCCGTGTTCACTTAGAACTCCAGACGGTATTGAAGGGCGAACTTTGCTGAGTGCGAACAGCTCACTAGACATCTTACTATTTGCACTGCATCAAAAAGACAATGCGATTGCACCCTAGCTAGTAGCAGCACTAGTCAACTATTAAGTAGTGAATTGCAAAATCGTACCTATTCTCTATAGTTCGCGTTACTGAAATACCTGACTGTGTGAGAAAATCAGCCACACAGTTTCCTGCATTTCAGCTCAGATCCTTTCTAGAACTCACTCCATCCCAGAGGAAAGGTTTCTACATAAACATACCTCACTAGTCTTCAGTATATGGTCAGCATGCAGTTCGAAACAGTAGATCTACTTCCCATCAAACCGAGGTTCTTCGACATATAACTGATTTGCGCCTATGCCACGACGGAAGAGAAGGACGATGTGACCAAAAATGCCTCATATGAGCGCTTGGAACGCAGCTATGAGAGCTTCCCCCGCCACGATGTCAAAATCTTGCTGGCGACCTTAATGCCAAGGTGGGCGAAGAAGCTATCTTTGGCACTATGGTCAGTAAATTAAGCCTCCACGACGAAGCATCTCCAAATGGGTTGAGGCTGACCGACTTCGCCGGGGCCCGAAATCTGGTTATTCGAAGTACAAGATTCCAGCATAGAAAAATTCGTCAAGCTTCCTGGCTGTCTCCGGATCGACATACCACCAACCAGATCGATCCGAAGTCTAACATCGACTCGGACCACTATCTTGTTGCAGCCAAGATTCGCACCCGCCTCTGTGCAGCAAAAAACGCACGTCAACAAACACAACAAAGGTTCGACGTCGAGAAGCTGCAATCACAACAGACAGCTGAACGATTTTCTACTCGGCTGGCACTCCTGCTCTCTGAGAGCACTCATCAACAACTCGGTATAAGGGAACTGTGGGACGGAATTTCACGCTCCTTACGTACAGCTGCATCCGAAACCATTGGTTGGAAAGAAAACAGACTGCCTACCACGCAACGTTACGATCGACCACAACAGGCGAACCCAATTCCCCAATCGATGACGATGGAGAAGAAGTTTGAATAGCAATTACCCGCCTGAAGAACAATAAAGCGGCGGGGGCGGACGGATTGCCGGCCGAGCTATTTCAACACGGCGGCGAAGAACTGATAAGGAGCATGCCTCAGCTTCTTCGTAAAATATGCTCGGACAAACGCCTGCCCATCTTCTTCTTCTTAATTGGCGTAGACACCGCTTACACGATTATAGCCGAGTTAACAACAGCGCGCCAGTCGTTTCTTCTGTTCGCTACGTGGCGCCAATTGGATATTTCAAGCGAAGCCAGGTCTTTCTCCACTTGGTCCTTCCAACGGAGTGGAGGTCTTCCTCTTCTTTTGCTTCCCCCGGCGGGTACTGCGTCGAATACTTTCAGAGCTGAAGTGTTTTCGTCCATCCGGACAACATGACCTAGCCAGCGTAACCGCTGTCTTTTAATTCGCTGAACTATGTCGATGTCGTCGTATATCTCGTACAGCTCATCGTTCCATCGAATGCGGTATTCGCCGTGGCCGACGCGCAAAGGACCATAAATCTTTCGCAGAACTTTTCTCTCGAAAACTCGCAACGTCGACTCATCCGTTGTTGACATCGTCCAAGACTCTGCACCATATAGCAGGACGGGAATTATGAGTGACTTATAGAGTTTGGTTTTTGTTTGTCAAGAGAGGACTTTGCTTCTCAATTGCCTACTCAGTCCGAAGTAGCACCTGTTGGCAAGAGCAATCCTGCGTTGGATTTCTAGGCTGACATTGTTGGTGGTGTTTTCGCTGGTTCCAAGATAGACGAAATTATCTACAACTTCAAAGTTATGTCTGTCAACAGTGACGTGAGTGCCAAGTCGCGAGCGCGGCGACTGTTCCTTTGATGACAGGAGATATTTCGTCTTGCCCTCGTTCACTGTCAGACCCATTTGTTTTGCTTCCTTGTCCAGCCTGGAGAAAGCAGAACTAACGGCGCGGGTGTTAAGGCCGATAATATCAATATCATCGGCATACGCCAGCAGCTGTACACTCTTATAGAAGATGGTACCTTCTCTACTAAGTTCTGCAGCTCGAACTATTTTCTCCAGAAGCAGGTTGAAGAAATCGCACGATAGGGAATCACCTTGTCTGAAACCTCGTTTGGTATCGAACGGCTCGGAGAGGTCCTTCCCGATTCTGACGGAGCTTTTGGTATTGCTCAACGTCAGCTTACACAGCCGTATTAGTTTTGCGGGGATACCAAATTATGACATCGCGGCATAAAGGCAACTCCTTTTCGTGCTGTCGAAAGCAGCTTTGAAATCGACGAAAAGGTGGTGTGTGTCGATTCTCTTTCACGGGCTTTTCCAAGATTTGTCGCATGGTGAAAATCTGGTCGGTTGTTGATTTTCCAGGTCTGAAGCCACACTGATAAGGTCCAATCAGTTTGTTGACGGTGGGCTTTAATCTTTCACGCAATACGCTCGATAGAACCTTATATGCGATGTTGAGGAGGCTAATCCCACGGTAGTTGCCGCAGATTGTGGGGTCTCCCTTTTTGTGGATTGGGCATAGCACACTTAAATTCCAATCGTTGGGCATTCTTTCGTCCGACCATATTTTACAAAGAAGCTGATACATGATAGGGAGGTTCTTCGCCGCCGTGTTTGAATAGCTCGGCCGGCAATCCGTCGGCCCCTGCCGCTTTGTTGTTCTTGAGGCGGGCAATTGCTATTCGAACTTCTTCATGGTCGGGTAATGGAACGTCTGCTCCATCGTCATCGATTGGGGAGTCGGGTTCTCCTTCTCCTGGTGTTGTGCGTTCACTGCCATTCAGCAGGCTGGAGAAGTGTTCCCTCCATAATTTAACTATGCTCTGGGCATCAGTGACTAGATCACCTTTGGGGATTCTACAAGAGTATGCTCCGGTCTTGAAACCTTCCGTAAGCCGCCGCATTTTTTCGTAGAATTTTCGAGCATTACGTCTGCCGGCCAGCTTATCAAGCTCTTCGTACTCACGCATTTCGACCTCTTTCTTCTTCTGTCTGCAAATGCGTCTCGCTTCCCTCTTCACCTCTCGGTATCTATCCCATCCCGCACGTGTAGGGGTCGATCGTAACGTTGCGAGGTAGGCAGCCTGTTTTCTCTCCGCTGCGACACGGCACTCCTCCTCGTACTAGCTATTCTTTTGCACCTACCGAAAACCAATGGTTTCGGTTGCAGCTGTACGTAAGGAGTTCGAAATGCCGTCCCACAGTTCCCTTATACCGTTTTTGCGTTTTTTGCTGCACGAGGGCGGGTGCGAATCTTAGCTGCAACAAGATAGTGGTCCGAGTCGATGTTAGGACCTCGGAGCGCACGAACATCTAAAACACTGGAAACGTGTCTTCCGTCTATCACAACTTTATCGATCTGGTTGGCCGTTTTTCGATCCGGAGACAGCCAGGTAGCTTGATGAATCTTCTTATGCTGGAATCTAGTACTACAGATAACCATATTTCGGACCCCGGCAAAGTCGATCAGCCTCAACCCATTTGGGGATGTTTCGTCGTGGAGGCTGAATTTACCGACCGTAGTGTCAAAGATACATTTTTTGCCCACCCTGGCGTTAAAGTCGCCAAGCATGATTTTGACATCGTGGCGGGGGCAGCCCTCATAAGTGCGCTGAAAGCACTCATAAAATGCATCTTTGGTCACATCGTCCTTTTCTTCCGTCGTGGCGTAGGCGCAAATCAGCGATATGTTGAAGAACCTCGCTTTGATGCGGATTGTGGCTAGACGTTCATTCACCGGAGTGAATGATAGTACTCGGCGAAGGAGTCTTTCTCCCACCACGAATCCTACACCAAACTTGCGCTCCTTTATATGGCCACTGTAGTAAATGTCACAAGGACCTACTCGCCTCTGTCCTTGTCCCGTCCATCGCATTTCTTGGACGGCGGTGATGTCAGCCTTTATTTTTACGAGGACATCAACCAGCTGAGCAGCGGCACCTTCCCAATTAAGGGACCGGCCATTCCAGATGCATGCCCTCCATTCGTAGTCCTTATTTCGTTTGCCATGGTCGTCATCAAAAGGGGGGTCTCTCATCCGAGGCTCTTTGCTAATTTTCATTGGTAGAATTTTTTACGTGGCGGGTCCCAAACCCAGCGCACAACCCTGCGGAGGGGATGTTTCGCCTTCTCACTTTAGCTCGCCTTCAAACGGATGTTCTTAGGCTACCCAGAAGTGAGTGAGTCATATGTACAAAAATCGTTTCTGGCCACTCCCAAGTGAATGGCGATCAGAGAACTTTCCTCACTTGCGTGAACTTCTACATATGACTCCATCCTCCAGCATGCCCATCGATTGGAATTTAAGTGTGCTCTGCCCAATCCACAAAAAGGGAGACCCCACAATCTGCAACAACCACCGTGGGATAAGCCCCCTCAACATCGCGTCTAAGGTCCTATCGAGCGTATTGTGTGAAAGATTAAAGTCCAACGTCAACAAATTGATTGGACCTTATCAGTGTGGCTTTAGACCTGGAAAATCAACAACCGACCAGATATTCACCATGTGCCACATTTTGGAAAGGGGAATCGACACACACCACTTCTTCGTCGATTTCAAAGCTGCTTTTGACAGCACGAAAAGTAGCTGCCTTTATGCCGCGATGTCTGTGTAAACTGACATTGAGCAACACCAGAAGCTCCATCAGATCTGCGAAAGATTTATGGTCTATTGCGCGTTGGCGATGGCGAATATCGCATTCGATGGAACGATGAGCTGTACGAAATATACGACGACATTACCATAGTTCAGCGAATTAAAAGACAGCAGCCACGCTGTGAAAGTATTCGACGCATTACCCGCCGGCGTAAGCAGAGGAAGGGAAAAACCAAGTGGAGAAGGACCTAGCTTCGCTTGGAATATCCAATTGGCGCCACGTAGCGAAAAGAAGAAACGACTGGCGCGCTGTTGTTATCTCGGCTATAATCGCGTAAGCGGTGTCTACGCCAATAAGGAAAGAAGGCAAGCAGAATATAAGGTAAAATCGAGTAAACATTCGTCGCTTTGTTGGTATGGTAGTATATTGAATGCATTCAACAAGGCACCTGTGAGATTTTCATTATAAAAACATACAAAATAAAAATAAGTGCTCTAATCAATGACATAAAAATCAAAGTGCAACAATTCCGTGTTGCTGCTTTTCCAAATTCAGCCTCAGTAACCGTAAAGTTGCAAGTATTAAAACATATACGGAGACATAAATTTGCACACACCTAGACATATGACGCCCAACAATTTATCAGATAAAAATTAATGTTGCATGCAACAGCACAGCACATACTTATATTTCCCATGGCTGTATTTAAAGTGTGGAATTGTGTTAGTTGCGGCAGGGCTGACAGTACCTTGAAATCATGCATGGCTGCCCGCGGCTATGCAACAGCTTCTGTTGACACTGACATACGTATGTATGTATGTACATACATACATATCGCATACAATGACTTTTCGCGACGCGTAAACATACGAACGTACGGAGAGCATTCGAGGCAAGCAAGCGCTGATGTGCATGTTGCAACAGATGTTGAGGCTTCCACATGCCTATGTTGTTGTTATTTTTGTGTATACCCTTTTCTTGTTGTTGCAGCGCTTAAGCAAATTGGCCCATTATTAATTTTGTTTCTGCGTTGTTGATGCTTTTCTTGTTGTACTTCCGTGGCTGACGTATTGTCGCCGCAAATCCATCATCAATTCACATAACGTATACGCCATGTGGCACCCAACACCGACGGCCTAAACTTGTACCCGCGCATTTCCGCGTGTATTTATGTATCTGGAGGGCTACCAATTTATGGTTCACGATTCGCAATTTTTGCCGAAATATTTTTGCCACCGTTGTGGCACTGCCAGTGCTGTTGTTGTTGTCGCTTTTATTAATGTCCTCAACGTTCATTTGCTTGCCGTGCCAGCTGTGCCACATCATTTTAGCGAAGGATTTACTTTTGCTGTGGCAGGCCGCGCATAATGATGACATTTCTCTTTGTGCCGTAGCATCAATTGCACATTATCTCACTCGTAGCTGCATTCGCTCAGTCAGCTTGGTGTCAACTGTCGCGTCTGCGCGTTGAGCGGAGGTCAAATTGACGCGAGGTAAACAGCTAGAACGCAATAATGGAAATTTACGCAGGAGCGTTGCATATACATATATGTGTACCATGTGTGCATGTTTGTGTTCAGCTTAAGATGCCGGCAGCGGAATTTAAGCTAATTTAACTATTGCAATTGTTTGCTCAAGTGATTAAGTAAGTAAGCGAACTATAAATATTTTTAAATTTAAAATCACATAGTTTTTTCAAAAAATCGGGAAATTGACCAATGTCTTACATGTCAAGTTTTCACAATGTGGTTAGTTAAAGAATGAAATAGTTCCATATCTCTTCTAAGTTAGAAAGGCTAAGTTCTTAGGTAGGAAGATAGATGGAGTGACTATCTGTCCCTCGTTTCCGTAGTCTAATTATAGGATGGTACCTGCTCTGGGTAGTTCATCACCTGGAACCCACTGCAAGTTTATCCCCAAATAAGATGTTAGATACACTGAAAATCTAGGCTTTATTTAGCTATCTTTGATGCAATCTTAAGTCGTTTTAGTTATTTTAAGCCGCTGGCTATCTGTATAGAAGTGTCAATATATTTCTTGAAGTGCCTACAACGTTTGTCAGAGCAGGAAGGTTTTCTTTAATTGCTGTGATCTCCCACTTGCTTACCTTGTTTGCACCCATTCGTATAGGATTTTATTCTTACATCCCTGTCCATTCCCTTTACTTTGTTAAATGGTAAGGCAATGTTAGGAACCTAATTTATGTAAAGTTCTGTAGGATTACGAAAATCCGTGATATATGATAGGAAGTGAAACTGGTTAAGTATTTTCGAATGCCCCTTATTACAAACGACTAATAGGGACAATTCCTTCAGTCGAGCAGTTGACTTCGATGCCAGTTGCTTAGATACATATCTGTTGGCAGTAAATGTAAAATGACAATTATTGCTTGACTATGCGCTGTTTTATGGGCAGATGTGGTCAAGCAAGATAACGGAATAATAAATAATTATCAAAACTCGGTGGCATTGTAATTAATATTTATCTGCATACATATATAAAAGAAAGTTGTTGGTAGTTACACCATTTATAACTGAAGAACGGCTGAACCGATTTGGCTGAAAATTGGTGGGAAGTCGCTTAGAACCAGGGTAAAGACATAGGATACCTTTTATCTCTTTATGTCAAAATTTAATACAACTCACAAATACAAAAATTATATTTCAAATAATATAAATTTTTTCAAAATTTGAATATTTCATTTACTCAAAAAAAAAAAAAAAACAATAACAAAAACAATAAAAAAAACCTCACATCCATATATAAGTTCGTGGATCGACCCTCATCTCAACTCTTTTAAAGCTGTAGTAACCAAATCGATGGAAAGCGTCCGCTGATCGCATACCTGACACCATCAACAACAACCTGTTTATTTCCATTTGGTATTTGCGTAGGCTTGGTAGGCTTAGTTTTTTAGGCAAAGGAAACTGTATCGAATCAGAAAAAGATTCAGAATAAATGTGATTGCCGAAGTGAGCAAGTCTCTGGTCTTTTAATTGGCCCAACGAGGGGCCTGTCGTAAATAAGCAATCATACTTCATTGTAAGCAGATTCTCCAACAAGGATAATCTCGAATCGAAGGATAGCCCGGCAGGCTAAGAACCTCATCAACGAATTATAAAATTATCAAGGAATTATAAAATTTAAAGGGCTCAACTATCCTCGCTTCAATCATCAGATCTCAACATACCCAAGAATTTTCATAAAGAATATTTGTAAGTAATTATTCAAGATTATTTCTTGTGGTGATTAAGTGTTATTATTAGTGAAAGATTTCAATATCATAGCGAACGTTTAAAAAATAAATTTAATTTTGTTTGGCATCTAAGTATTCCCTTCTTTAAATTTGATTTTTTCGTTTCTTTATAAAAATTGCTGAAACCACAGTAATTTGTCCTGTAAAGAGTTTGAATTATTTTCACCCAAGTCCTTGCTTTAGGAGTGCCTTTTCAAGGGGCATACGGTTTTGGTTTGAAATAAGAAAATTGTGTTTTATAAGTTACGTGATTAAAAGTGAGTGTTACGCGTGAACAAGTAATGGAAATAGTGAAAAAAAGCAATGAAGAAATTAAGCAGGGATTGGCAGAGCAAATTTGCCGCCTTTCTCAAGCTCTTGACCGACTAATTCCACCTAGCGGGGAAACTTACTTACCGGTAAGCATTGATCCTACAGTTAGTTCAGATAATTTAAGTTTAGATTTAATAAAATCCCTCCCAGAATTTAAAGGGGAAGCCTCAGCGTATCCCGCTTGGCGCACTGCAGCTCATTTTGCTATGAGCTATTATAAAGAACATTCAGAAAAATATTATGTCGCTATGGGAATTTTCAGAAATAAAACTACAGATTCATCTAATATATCCCTTTCTTCCTTTAACAGGGTTCTTAATTTTAAGACAATAATCGCAAGGTTGGATCAGACATACGCGGATAAGAGACCGTTGTATGTTTTAGAAAATGAATTAAGTATTTTGAGGCAAGGCAATCTATCGATTGCTGATTATTACGATACAGTTATTATTCCCATAATGGTAACTCCGAAGTTGTCGCTGCTCTCAATGAGAGAGCAAGGGAAAACGCACTTCGTGTATTCGTTTCGGGTCTTCGTAGACCATTATGTGACATACTCTTTTCCACCAGGCCAAAGGACCTTCCAACTGCGCATCCAGTTGCTCAGGAGTTTGAAACTAGCCTCAAAAGGTACGATTTTGCGCGTACATTTGCCGTAGGAAATTCGCAGACGCCGAATATTCCTGTTACAAAGGTACAAAGGGTAAACTATATGTCACATGAAATAGAAGCCAATTCTATCAATAATTACATTATAAGGAGATCAGGATAACCATGAGTACGATTATGGTTGCGAGCATCAGCAAAATGATTACAACACCAATGACTGTCATGAAGATATTGAGAGTAACTTTGCAGACGAAATCAACCATTTAAACTAAGTTCGCTCCTACCATTTATTACGAAAAAACGGCAAATGGTCAGGAGCTACGCATTTTAATAGACACAGGTACTTCCAAAAATTATGTCAAAAACTATTCTTTCTTGAAAGGCGTGAAATCGATGGAAAAAACATTCAAGCTTAAATCAATCTGATTGATAAACAATGTTTAATAAATGTCCTAGATTCTACCTCTGCGTTTTATTTACTAACAAATTTAAAAACGTTTGATGGTATCATTGGATACAACTTTTTGAAAAAAATTAACGCTATAATTGATATAGAGAGGGGATACTTGTTTTACCGCAATGGCCAAGTAAAACTTCAGCATATTTCTTGCAGCCAAGTAAATTTGATAACCAAAGAGGATTCGGTTCCAATTAGTATCCGAAACCAATTCAATGATATGATTAGTAGCAATATTAATGCCTTTGCCGATACAGATAGAGCACTGCCTTATAACACCAAAGTACAGGGTAGAATTCGCACGATTACGAATGAGCCAATTTGTACCAAAAGCTATCCCTGTCCTGTTTCCGCAGCAGAGTTCATAAACACAGAATTATTAGCTCTCCTTAAAGATAAAATAATTCGCAAATCTTGCTCTCCATATAACTCGCCTGTTCATGTGGTTACAAAAAAGGGCTTAGACGAAAATGGTTGGCAAAAATAACGGATGGTGATAGACTTTAGGAAACTAAATGAGAAAACAATTTCAGATAGATATCCCATTCCTGACTCGTCAGTAATTTTGGCAAACTTAGGGAAATCTATATATTATACCACCCTCGACTTAAAATCGGGATTTCACCAGATAATTTTATGCGAGGAAGATCGGGAAAAAACCAGCTTTCAGTGTCAACAATGGAAAGTACGAGTTCTGTTGTCTGCCATTTGGCATGCTCCCAGCATTTTCCAGCGAGCTTTCGATGGTGTCCATCGTGAATACATAAGAAAATGTTGGCACGTTTCTATGGAAGACATCATTATTTTCTCTCCTGACGAACAATCCCATTTAGTTGACATAAACATAATTTTACAAAGTTTAGAAAAAGCAGGAATGAGAATTTCGTCCGAAAAATCAAAGTTTTTTAAAATAGAAGTTGAATTTTTGGGATTTTTAGTTTCACGAAATGGTATCCAAACATGCCCAACTAAAGTGAATGATATACTCAATTATAAAATCACTACGATCATTCCTTGGGCTATCAGGATATTATCGAAGATTTGTGAAAGATTACGCTAGAATTGTGAAGCCGCTCACAAAATATCTGAGAGGGGAAAACGGAAATGTAGGTGCGAATAAATCAAAAGCCGTTGTCATAGAACTTGACCATGAAGCTATAAGGGCATTCGAGAAAATAAAACGGGTATTGGCATCTGAAGATGTACTCCTGCAACACCCGGATTATAGCCAACCTTTCGAACTTACTACAGATGCCTCATCAAGTGCGTTGGGAGCAGTTTTGTCACAAAATGGTAGACCAATCACTATGATTTCTCGTACTTTGTCTGCCACAGAACAAAATTATGCTACAAATGAACGAGAGCTCCTCGCAATAGTATGGGCATTAAAAAATTTGCGCCATTACTTGTACGGTATTAGTAATATTAACATTTTTACCGATCACCAGCCCCTTATTCTCGCTATATCTGATAAGAATCCTAACTCAAAATTGAAAAGATGGCGTGCTTTTATCGAAGAGTTTTCACCAAAATTTCACTACAAGCCAGGAAAAGAAAATAAAGTAGCCGACGCCCTATCTAGATAGTTCATCCACAACTTGAGTGAATCAGGGAAGATGGGAACCGTTCATAGCGAACAGTCTTCTAGTGATGCCAATAAAACTATTAAATATCCTGTAAACCAATTTAAAAATCAGTTAGTGTTATCTAAATCCGACCATTTTAACAAAATAAATAAAATTTTATTTCAAAAGCTCCGACGTCATATTATTTGTTTTGACACCATCGAAAACCTAATGCGCTATCTAAAAGAAGCTATCAATCCAAATGTCACAAACGGCTTACAATGGGAACATAAAGTTTTGGCAGAAATACAAAATGAATTAGTGAGGCAATTTCCTGGGGTTAAATTCGTACACACGGAAAAACTTGCAATTGATTTAACCAACGAGAGTGACCAACTAGAAAGAATCGCTACGAAAAATGCTAAAATCTTTAATTGCGAACTGCAGAATTTGTTTGCAAAACAAATATCAAAGAAACCATTTGATCCTGGTATTGGAAAAACCCCCATACCGAAATACCCTGGAGAAATACTAATATTGATATTTTTATCACAGCCAAACAGCATTTTTTAACTTGTGTTGACAAGTTTTCTAAATACGCCATTGTTAAGCCAATAGCTTCACGTTCCACAGTTGATATAAAAGATGCAATGCTAGAAATACTGCTAATTTTTAAAAATACCAGAACTATAGTATCTGATAATGAAAAAGCTTTCCATTCCATCTTTTTTAAAAGTCTTCTTAGGGATAATTTTTCAATAGAACAGTTTTTTATTCCTACACTTCATAGCGAGAGTAATAGACAGGTTGAGAGGTTCCATTCCACACTGCTGGAAATTGCCCGCTGCATCAAGGAACAACAACAAATAAGTGAGACTAATGACCTAATGTTATTAGCCACACATAAATGTAATAATAGTATCCATTCTGTCACAAACTTGAAGCCAATTGATGCTCTCTATAGCTCATCAATAGAAACACTAGAAACGATAAGAAATAAATTGAAACTTGCACAGGAAAAAACGCTAGAAAGATTTAATAAAAACAAAAATACTAAAACGTATAAGCCTGGCGAAAAGGTGTTTCTTAAAAGGAATAAAAGACTGGGAAACAAGTTCAGCAGTATTTATGCTGAAAAGGTTATTGAAAAGGACTTGGGAACAACAGTACTAATAGATGGTAAAAAGATTCACAAAAGCAATATACGTTAGACAATTTTTGTATGTTATAATCAACTTATATGCCAGAAATTAAAACAAAAGTATACATCTAAAAAATTATAAGAAATTAGTACTAAAATAAAATCCACAAGCATCTAATCTTGAATATTTACCTTTATTTTAATTTCAAGATAAAAAAATGTAAAAATTAAATACTACTTTTTGTTATTTGGATATTTGTATGCCAAGCCAATTAAAAAAGCACACTGTCACAACAACTGTTAACATCTGCATCACAACCTACTGATGGCGTTGCACTTTTAAATGATACAATACAAATGCAATGTTCATGGAGTAACGAAACCATCCTATTGAACTGTAGCCTAAAACAAGAGCTGGTCATCGAACCGGGGACGATTCGATCTTATGGAGGGGAATAGTAAGTGGATCGACCCTCATCTCAACTCCCCTAAAGGCATCATTGAATCCGCTCGTGTCTTTTTCTTCATTATTAGAATTCATAATCTAATTACGCTTAGCTGTAGTAATTCTAAAAGAAAATTATATATGTAAATGACACCCTACAACAACAATTAGCAATTGATACTGCCCGAACACTTATTGCGGATGACCTTCATTGAAAAGGTATGATAATGGCATGCTGCGTTGGAAAGTTTGCACACGGCACGCTAAGCGACATCAACTTGCGGTAACTAAATCTATGGAAAGCGTCCGCTGATCGCATACCTGACACCATCAACAACAACCTGTTTATTTCCATTTGGTATTTGCGTAGGCTTGGTAGGCTTAGTTTTTTAGGTAAAAGAAACTGTATCGAATCAGAAAAAGAATCAGAATAAATGTGACTGCCGAAGTGAGCACATTTCTGGTTTTTTAATTTTGATTGCCGAAGTTTCCGGTTTTTTAATTTATATAAAAGAAAGTTGTTGTTAGTTACACCATTTATAACTCAAGAACGGCTGAACCGATTTCGCTGAAAATTGGTGAGGAAGTAGCATAGAACCAGGGTAAGGACATAGGATACCTTTTATCTCTTTATATCAAAATTTAATACAATACAAAAATTATATTTCAAATATTAAACATTTTTTCAAAATTTGAATATTTCATTTCCCCAAAAAAAAAGAAATAACAAAAACAATAAAAAAACCTTACATCTATACATATGTATAAAATAAAGTCGTTCTTAGTTACACCATTTATAACTGAAGAACGGCTAAACCGTCTCTTTATGTTAAAATTTAATACAACTCACAAACACAAAAATTATATTTCACATAATAAGCATTTTTTCATAATTTCACAATAAAAAAAACCTCACATCTATATACAAAGAATCCAAAAATTTGCAAAAACAAAATTCATTTTTCAACAGCAAAACAAACAACACGGCCTCGTATGCTGATGCTGTAAAACCAACTAACCTCGATCAATTTTTAGAAAAAATTGAGAAAATAATTAACGCACAGACTGCTCAGATAAGCAATTTTTTAGCAATAATCAATAGTTTATTGAACAAAGTATGCAACTAAACTTAAGAATAGCAATTTGGAATGCCAACGGTATTGTCAATCATATTAACGAAATCGAAACATTTCTTAACAAAAATTGTATAGATGTATTTTTAGTTTCCGAAACTCATTTTTCACAAAGATCATTTTTTAAAATTAGAGGATACGACATAGTTTATTGTAATCACCCTGGGGGTAGAGCCCGAGGCGGGTCGGCGGTGATTATTAACTCAAAAATTAAATATGAACCATTAAAAGAAATTTGTTCACATACGATGCAAATTTCACGCATAAAAATCAAAACAAACACACGATCAATAGCTATTGGCGCTGGATACTTTCCACCCAGGCACACAATCAGTTGCATAGAATATGAAAATATGTTTAGCGAATTCGGCTCGACATTCTTACTCGGAGGAGACTTTAACGCCAAGCACCCTTGGTGGGCTCTCGCCTAAATAATCCGAAAGGTAAAGAACTATTTAAATGCATTATGAATAGGAATTTATCAGTTCTCTCGACCGGTATGCCTACCTACTGGTCATTGGATCCCACTAAAGTTCCGGATCTATTAGATTTTGTTGTGTACTCAGGCCTCCCTAATAATTTGCTAAAAATTGAAGAAAACTTTGAACTAAGCTCTGATCACTCACCCTTAATTGCGGTACTCCAATCATCACCTATAATTCTTCAAAGTAAACCAAAAATTGTGACTCCACGTACTAATATTCCATCATTTTCTTACTGGTTAGACAATAATATTGATCTTAGTGTTAACTTAAGAACCACTGACCAATTAGACGGCTTTGTTGGAAAATTTAACAACGCCATTGTAGAAGCAGGTTTTATCTCAACTCCACAAGATACTTTTGTAGTAAACAGTACCTTTATCCCTGCGGAAATCAAAACCCTAATAAAGGAAAAACGATCGTTGAGGAAAATATGGCAAAGGACCCAGAATCCAAGTGACAAATTAATTTTAAACAGAGCTACTAAATATTTAAAAACAAGGCTTAAACAGTTAAAAAACAACTCCCTTGAAACCTTTTTAACCAACCTTAGCCCTAATGCAACTCGCTCTGAATGTCTGTGGAATGCCACAAAATTTCTCAAACGCCCAAAAGCCAGAAAAGTTCCAATAAAAGACTCCAGCAATTCATGATATCGGTCAGATGAGGATAAAGCAGAGGCGTTTGCTAAGTACTTAAATGAAGTATTCACACCTTTTAATTTTATTAATGCTTCTGATGAAAGGGAAGTGATGCACTTTTTGGATACTCCATGCCAAATGGATTTTCCAATAAGGCGTATTATTTTATCCGAAGTGAAAGAGGAACTGGCAAATTGTAGCAATAAAAAAAGCCCAAGCTACGATCAGATAGACCACGTAGTACTAAAGCACCTAACTGAGAAGTCCATGCGAGCTCTTACAATTATATTCAATGCCATACTAAGGCTTCAGCACTTTCCTGCAGCCTGGAAATGTGTAGAAATAATTATGATTGCTAAACCAAAAAAACCCGAAAACTTAGTTAGTTCGTAACGCCCCATAAGTCTACTGGTCGCTTTCTCAAAGGTATTCGAAAGAATTCTCTTACGAAGACTGATACCGGTATTGGAAAATTTAAATATAATTCCGGACCAACAGTGCGGGTTTCGCAGACACCACGGAACTCCTGAACAATGCCATAGAGTGTTTAATAAAATAAGGTCAGCTTTAGAGCAAACAGAATATTGTTCAGATGTATTCCTTGATGTGCAATAAGCATTCGATAAAGTCTGGCACCCCGGACTGCTTTACAAATTAAAGAAAAATTTACCTGCTCCCTTTTTCTTTCATATTAAATCTTATTTAAAAGATAGACAATTTTATGTTAGGGTTTGAAATTAGTACTCAAGTATGTATAAAATAAAATCAGGCGTACCGCAAGGAAGTGTTTTAGGGCCAATTCTTTATTCGATATACACAGCGGATATCTCAAAAGACAACGATGTTGCGATAGCAATATTCGCTGATGACACTGCAGTCCTAACTTCAAATAAAGTGCCATCAAAATCTTCTGACATACTACAAAATTATTTATTCCAACTAGAAGACTGGCTCAAGATGTGGAACATTAAAGTCAATTCAGATAAATCTGTCCATGTTACTTTTGCCCTAAGAAAAGGTGATTGTCCTTCAATCAAAATTTTTAATACAGCCATACCTGTTAGTGATCATGTGAAATACCTGGGGTTACACATGGCTTACCTGGAAATATCATGTAAAAGCGAAAAAAGAACAAATTAATTTAAAATTGAGAAGTCTTTATTGGCTTCTGGGTAAACAATCTGTTCTTTCTCTTGAAAATAAACTGCTTATTTATAAAACCATCATCAAACCTATTTGGACTTATGCGATACAAATATGGGGCACGGCAAGCAATTCAAATATTGAAATAATACAGCGCGTTCAATCAAAAACTCTCAGGTCAACTACAAAAGCTCCATGGTATGTTTCAAATCATACTATTCACAGAGATTTAAAAATATGCAAAGTTAAAGATGAAATAAAAAAGTTTAGTGAAAGATACAAAATCAGGTTAGAGATCCATCCCAATCCTTTGGCAGTGGCATTACTACAGGCACCCACTACAACAAGGTTAAAAAGAAAAGACATAATAAACTTGTAAACCAGCACGCATGCACGTAATGTAAATACATAACTTTAGCACAAACTAGTGTATGATTATATTATTTTAACATAAAGAAAATAGCAAATAATTATGTAAATTAGTATGTATGTAGTTTGGATTTTTTATTTTTATTATACTGTCATTAAACAGAGGGTCACTTAATGAAGTAACACTCACAATTTGCTTGTACCTTAACTCATTAAACGGTAGTGTTACATATATGTAACGCTCCGATCTTTCACATAAATCTACGACTTTTTCGAAATGCAATTTTAAATGTTCCAAATTATAAATTAGAATTGAAGTGAACAAATCAAAGAATAAGTGTGTGCTATATTTTGCCCTTTCCGTTCAGTGTAGCAAAATTAGTAGCGCAGTGAACACGAAGCCGATTTCATACACCTAAAAAAACTGTCGAAATGGGAACACGTTGTCGGTAAGTACGATTTTTAATAAAGTGTCACCGATTTATGTGAAAAGAGTGTTTTGTGTACATATTTTGATAGTGTTTGAAATTTTATGCTAATAAAAAAAAAATTTAAAATGACTTTATTTGTAGGTTTTTTTTTTTCGTCTTGTGTAGCTGTGACATATACATATGTCACGTTCACGTGTTCACCTTATGAATTGTATAACTATATATAATATACATATTTATGTGCGTGTTCTTCCATTATTAGGGCAAAACTAACTGTTGAAGAAGTTTGCGCAGTTTTGGACGAATTGACAAATAATGAAGAAGAAGAAGTGGAAGCTATGTATATATATAGCGGCTCCTGACGCTAGTGCTCTTTCAGGTGATGATTCGGCAGATGAAGACGGCGGTACTTTGGAAAACTTGTCACATACACAGCTTGTCGAGGATTGTGAAATTGTGACAAGAAAAAATACCGACTTTGAAGAGAACCCCGACTTTGATATGGACGCTGAAATTTTAGACTGCTTGAATCATTCTATCTCAGAGTTAGAAGTAAACCTTTTGGAGGAATCATTTGCTTCTGTGCAAGCATCCGAAAAGCCGAGTACATCGCGTTCAACTCAAAAGCCTAGGAAACAAACCAATTCTCGTCGTCGTAAGATAACTGTAGGTCAGTCACATAGTAAGGCTAAGAGAGCAAAACCATCCTTTACGTGGGTCGATAATAATATCGAAACTAGATCTCCAATTTTCCCTGAGGGTAATTACAGTGACTGCAGCAACCTAGAGCCATATGAGCAATTCCAAAAGTTTTTTGATGATGAATTATTGCAAATGCTGTGTGACGAGTCAAGCAGATATTTGCTCTTAAATAATAATGGGAACCCAAATATTACAGTTGGAGAAATGAAAGTATTTTTAGGAATTCTGATAATAAGTGGACAAACAAACAAAGAAGCATATTGGAGCGTTGACAAAGATATTCAAAATCTTGTGATTATTGACTCGATGAGGCGTGATCGTTCTCGAACTATTTTTGGAAATCTACACTTCATTGACCCCGGAAAGACAGATTTATCGGATAAAATATGGAAATTGAGACCCCTAATTGATGCTTTGAAAGCGAATTTTGCTAAAAATTTTCATCGAGAGCGGAATTTGTCCTACGATGAATCAATGGTGGAATACTACGGCAGGCACGGTTGTAAACAATTTATTAGAGGCAAACCGTTGAGATTTGGTTATAAAATGTGGTGTCTAAATACGCCTTCCGGTTATCTTCTAAACTTCGAGATATATCAGGGAAAAATCCCTAGGACGAACGAAGAGTACGCTGCAATTTATGGAAAGAACGCTGCTCCGTTGTTTTCAATGATCGATGAATTCGATGAAACGTGGAAGCCACTTCCATTTCAATTCTTCTTCGATAATCTCTTCACTTCAATACCTGTTTTGGTTGGATTAAAAAAAATGGGATATGAGGGAACTGGAACAATTCGGCAAAATTCAATACCAATCTCTTGCCCTTTGCCACTGAAGGATAAGTTGAAAAAAAGGATCGTGGTTATATGGCTAGTTCCCGGATTTCTGAATGCGATATTACAGTCACGAAATGGGTAGATAATGCAGTAGTTTCCTTTGCATCAACTTTATTTGGGAAGGAACCGGTAGGGACAGCTGGAAGATACTCTAGGGCAGAACATGCTCGAATTCAGGATTAAGTCCCCAATGCTATCGTAATGTACAATAAGAATATGGGCGGAACAGACCGTATGGACCAAAACGTTGACGCTTACAGGATTGGAGCTAGAGGGAAGGAGTGGTGGTTCTCAATTTTTACCTGGTTGGTTGATGTCTCCATTCAAAATGCTTGGCTCTTACATAGAAAAGGCGGACACGGGCTAACCCAGCTACAGTTTAGAAGAACCATTGCTTATCACTTTTGTCGTACTTATGGACAAGTCCGAGGACCATGGGGATTTAGACGTCCGGATTCTCAAATTGAGCTTGATGTTAGCTATGACCAATTGGCCATTTCATAGTTAGAAATCCTACCAGGAGACGCTGTGCTGGAAACAACTGCCAGCGATCAATAAACACCAAATGTGTAAAGTGTGTCGTAGGTTTGTGTGTGGATTGTTTCTACAGCTTTCACTTTAGACCAGTTTGAGTTTTCTTTCTCAACCAAAAATTGATGAATTTTCATAGGTTTGCCCTTGTTTCGTTTTCTTTTTGTAAACTTTATAATTAAAATAATAAAATTGATGAATTAAATCCAATGGAAGTGTTTATTTACATATTAGTATCAAACATTGTATTACATAACAGAAACCCGCGAGCGTTACATATATGTCACGGGTCGTGCAGACCCCCCGGATAGGGGTCGAACCTTTTGTTTGTAGTTTTGTGTACATATCAACCCTTGTAGTATCAACACAAAGTTTGGTTCCTCTATCTTTGCTATTTAGCTTTCGCGTTTAATGGGTTAACAGCACATTTACTAATTCTCTATTAACATTAAAACAGATTGTAAATTTAACTTGAATAAAAACAAAAAAAAAAAAAAATCTATATACATATATAAAAGACAGTTGTTGTTAGTTACACCATTTATAACTCAAGAACGGCTAAGCCGATTTGGCTGAAAATTGGTGGGGAAGTAGCTTATAACCAGGGTAAAGACATAGGATACCTTTTATCTCTTTATGTCAAAATTTAATACTACTCATAAATACAAAAATTATATTTCAAATCATAAGCATTGTTCAAAATTCGTGTTTGTAGGAATATTTGAATATACTATGCGCACAATCCACCCACATACCTGCAAAAGAGTTGGGGAAGAGTAACAGCCGTTGGAGGAAAGCGTCAATGATGCGTCAAAGCTTGTGGGGAAAGGTTTGTGGAGGGATATATTGTCAGAAACTCTCTATCATGTTTAGTTTCAGACTACCTTACCTTTTTAGTGTTTTTAAATCAGAGGTTGCTGCCAGCGGTAGATTAACTCTGGTAGCAGGGCGCTTATACTAGTAAATAAATAAATATGTATATGATATATACACAATATATCCGTGTATGTATATGATATATCATCTAATCAAAACGGAATCGAACTAAGTTTAATTTTAAATAATAAATTTTTTCCATAGCCGTGAAGTCATCGAAAACTTGCCTCACACGAGGCAACTCGTTAATGACGATAACATCGAAAATGTTAAAGAAACTGAATTTAACCCATTTCTGCCCGATGGGTATTTAAATACCCACGCAACAGTGTTCACGCGAAAAATCATATCTCTCAAGTTTTATGTAAATGTAAAATAATAAACACTCCTTATAAGACAGGACAAAATTTTGATTTATAGGTGCCCATTTTCAAGATCAAGGTTGAGACATTTTCAAAAATCAGAAAATGTATTTTCAAAGCTTTCCAGTAAACTAGAAAATTAGATGTTCTTGTAAGGGATTTTCTTAACAAACAAAAACAAAAAAAATATTCTTAACTCTTACGATCCTGTAGCAGAATATACACACTTGGGTATTGAAATAACCATTGGGTAGATGCGTGTACTATATGCTGCAAAAAATGAGTTATGTTGAAATTTCAATTTTGTTTAAACACATCGTTTTTTAATCGTTTGATTGTTAATTCATATTAACCTTCAAACGACAACAGGGGTGACGAGTCACCCGACGGTTGTAGATAACTGTACATATTTCTTGTTTCCTTTGTTGTATGTTTCTGTCGCTTGATCTATTCCTCAATTAGAGTGAGAACAATCAGTCGCTTGCATGCACTTGTCGCGGTAAGTCGTAATTTTGCAATAATAGCAATAAAAAGTTCTGCTGGGGTGATCAGTCACCCCATGTTGCTCGTTGTGATTGTTCAAATTTTTTGTGGAACTTTAATAAATGTTATTTTTTTAGCTAAAAATGGCTTCGCTTTCAAATGAAGGAATTGAAAACATACTGCAAAATCTTGTTGATGATGATTTTCACGGTGAGTCCTGTTCTGAAGATGGCGAGATATCCGAAGTAGGGGATAATTTATCCATACATACAGGAGAAGAAGACGAAATTGGTGTTGATGACATAAGTGACGACGGTAATGATCCAGTAAATTCAACGAAAGCGTTATTAAAAGGTAAGAATGGACATATTTGGTCAACTGTTGCACGAACTTCGAGTAAGACACCACGCAGAAACAAAATCTGTGTATCTATTCAACGACTGGCGAGGGGTGCTGCTCAAAACATTGTAACTGAAAAGGATGCATTTACAACTTTACTTACCGAGGAAATAATTGACTTAATTGTGTTATACACTAATCAAGAAATTGACCGACGTGCTCCAAAATATGAAAATCAGCGATATGTTCATAAAACTGATAGTACAGAATTCAAAGCGTTGATAGGCCTTTTGCTCTTTTCTGCTATAAATAAAGACAATCGTAAAAGTGCAAACGATATGTGGTCAGCATTTAGTGCTGCTGTTTACAAATCAATTATGAGTGCAGCAGATTATGTGAAGAAGCTAGTCCAAACTATTAAAAGTTCCTGCCGCAATGTTACCTATGATAATTGGTTTGCATCTACAGTGGCTCACAGCTTATTTGACCCACCTTATATTTTCAAAAATAAATGAGTATAACTTATTAACTAAAAAAGATAGCAAAAAAACAAAAACGCAGTTATTTTAGTGGATATTGAAGGAATAAAAAGGCGCTTAAATTTTATTAAATTCACAAAAGGTATCATATTTATTCAACTTTAAAGAAAAATACTGATTTTTTCAATGTCACAGCTTATTTGACCCACTGCATTTAATGAACAGCTTCTCTTCCAAGAAGCTTAGCCTAACGGTGCTTTTTTTGTTTACACTTTGCTAATTATATTTGCACATAGAATTTTCACTTTTGATTGGATTTTGTCAAGAAAGCACGTGTTACAACCATGGGAAGACGCACAACGATAGAACAACGAGAATTAGTCCTTAAACACTATAAAAACGGACTTTCTCGACGAGAAATTGCAAAAATTGTGCATATACCAGATGGTACCGTGAAAGCTATCATCCACAGATTCGTTTTCGAAAACCGCATCGAAAATAAAGGAAGAAAAGCGCCAAACAAGGTTTTTAGTAGAACTGATGAACGCTATATTGTGCAAAAAATTAAAAAGGACCCAAGGATTTCAGCCCCAAAACTAGCCAGTGAGATGCAGGACATAACCGGCAAAACATTTTGTACGGAAACTGTCCGACGTGTTTTAAGAGAACATAATTTTCACGGCCGAGTTGCTCGCAAGAAGCCGTTTATTAATAAAAAAAATAGAGACAACCGCTTGACGTTCGCAAAGGAGCACATAAAACAGGATCCAGGATTCTGGAATGATGTCATTTTTGCTGATGAGTCCAAATTCAATATTTTTGGATCCGATGGATGTTCATATGTGTGGAGGAAGCCCAATACAGAGCTTAAGGATAAGCACCTAAAGCCGACTGTAAAGCATGGCGGTGGCCATGTAATGGTGTGGGCCTGTATGTCGGCTGCAGGTGTTGGAAGGCTTCAGTTCATAGAGTCAACAATGGACAAAATGCTTTATCTCAATATCCTAAAGGACAATTTGATTCAAAGCGCCGAGGATCTAGGAATAAAGGACGATTTTAGATTTTACCAAGACAACGATCCCAAACATACTTCGGGAATCGTTCAAACTTGGCTAATTTACAATTGCCCTCATGTGATGAAACCACCGGCGCAATCACCCGACCTGAACGTGATTGAAAATCTGTGGTCAATTTTGGATACCAATATTCGCAAACGACAGATCTCCAATAAAAACGATCTTAAAGTTGCGTTAATGGAGGAGTGGGCTAAAATACCTCCAGAAACAACCAAAAAGTTGGTGGAATCTATGCCAAAGCGCCTAAAAATGGTCATAGACGAAAAGGGAGGCCATACAAAATATTAAAATTTTATTATCCTTTTGTTATTTTGTTAATTTTTATTTAATTTAAGAAATGGGTCAAATAAGCTGTGACATTGAAAAAATCAGTATTTTTCTTTTAAGTTGAATAAATCTGAAACCTTTTGTGAATTTAATAAAATTTAAGTGCCTTGTTATTCCTTCAATATCCACTAAAACAACTGCGTTTTTATTTTTTTGCTAACTTTTTTAGTTAAAAAGTTATACTCATTTATTTTTGAAAATATAAGGTGGGTCAAATAAGCTGTGAGCCACTGTATACCTCTTGCTGATGAGTTATTGAAGGATTATAACCTAACGACCATCGGAACTTAACGTAAAAACAAACGGGAAATTCCTCCATGCTTTTTGGCACATAAAAGAAAGCAACCACTAACATCTCAGTTTGCTTTCGATCAGGAAAAGACACTTGTTTCTTTTACTCCAAAGAAGAATAAGGCAGTTATACTACTTTCAACTATGCACTACAAAGCTGAAACAAACCCTGAAACAAGTAAGCCTGAAATAATACACGATTATAATGCGACGAAAGGTGGTGTCGATACATTCGACAAATTGATGCATTCATATACTTCGGCTAGACGTACAAGACGTTGGCCTCTTCGTTACTTTTATGCCATGATTGACCAAGCTGGTATAAACTCGATGGTTCTGTATTTTGATACCAATCATCAAAATATTTCAGCAGCAAAGATGCGTAGTGAATACTTGAAAAAGGTGGCGTTACAATTAGCCAGACCGCATATGGAACGCCGTTTGCAAACAATTTTACCTAGAGAACTAGCCAGCAGTATTCGGGATATTCTGGGCATCACAAAGGAAGTTTCTGCAGACGAACCGCCGCAAAAATTACAAAAGCAGGCGAGATGTGCACTGTGCCCAAGAAATCGGGACAAAAAAGTTAAAGTTGTTTGCGAAAAATGCCATTGCCAGCATGTCCCGAACACCGGAAAAATCTGTGCCTTACGTGCATTTAATTGCAAATATATAATAATAATAACCGTTATATTAACAAAATTAATTTTTTTAACGATTCTTAATGAAGAAAGGAACTTGTTAATAAATAAACAAGAATGAGATCTGTAAACAATATTTTTTTATTTAAAAATAAGAGCAGTGGGGTGACGCATCACCCCAGTTGTTTTATACGTATGTAAAAATAGTGTTGTTGGATGAAGGTTAAAACTATCCAAAGCTTTTTTTATAAGGTCACGTCTGTACGTTTACTGATATTGTTATTATGCCCTCCACCAGATCATCGTGGAACGGCTCGAGTTAATAAAGATTCTGCAATTTCCACAAGGAAGTCAATGTGACTCATAACCTTGGAGTTGTCATATTTTAAACATAAAATTTTTAGTTTCCATGCATTTACCAATGCTGCATCGAACGCATTTATAAGCAACGGGAAATACTATTTCTTTCCACATATCTTAATGTGGTAGTTGTTCATAACATTGTCGAATAAGTCAACGCCTTTCATCTGTTGACTATATTCGTGTATTAATAAGTCGTCATTTTCTGATCGTATCTTTTAACATGAAACATTGGTGTATGTTGTAAATATCCAGTCATGACACATCATGTTGGTATTGGACACGTTAGTAGGGTTGATTCTCAAGCGTGTAATTTTAATTACGACGCCATTTCGATTATTATTATTAATTTTTTTGCATGACATCCAAGTTCATAATTTTCGTTCCAGTATGGAGCGTGTTAATGCTAGATTCGAAAATCGCTTGCGAAAACAAAGTCTAATAGAGATCTCAAAAGAGACAATTGGTTACGTAACTATAGCTTTACGGTTATCAAACGCATCCTTACTGGTGACGAAATAAGGCTTTATGAACATTGCGTCGGAACAATCTAGCGAATGACGTTCCAAAAATTAACCGAAATCGATGCTCATCGTTTTCTTTGATTGCCGTGGCATGTTTACCATTGTGTTCATTGCGAAGGATTAAAATGTCCAAAAGGTATATTATTCGAGCGTTGTCAGATGTCTACGTGAAGCAATACGTCAGATATTACCGAATTTGCGGTTGATTTTCCACTACGATAATGTACCGTCATATATTAGCACGTTGTAACTGATCTTTTGGACAAACAGTAAAAGTCAACGCTGCTGTATTCGCCAAATTTGGCTAACTGTAATTTGTATCTGCTTCGGGGAACGCGCCATTAAATGCATTAAAAGTAATTCGCTGAAAGCACTGAAGGCCAACCCAGCCGAAGCTTAGAACAAGTGCGTGGAAAATTTAATTTAATGGCATACTAGTATTGGCTCAAAGCAGCTTATTTTGAAGGCGTTAATAACGATTTGTATTATAATACCAGAATAGTGTAAAATAATATAGTATTTACGAGAGTTGCCTTTTATACGAGAATAAAAAGATCTCATTCGTTGCCAGCTCCGGACTACATATACAGACAATGACTCATCAAATCGACGTTTTAAGCGCTCAAAAATGAAGTTGTTTCCGTCGATATGTGAGAGCTCGCATTGTCGTGATGAGAAGTGATCGGTGAAGAGTATTGGGTAGTTGATTTTCCTTATTTCATGAAATATTAAATGTATAGTTGTCGTAATCTTGCGACAGGTCTCATGACATTCTTGCAATATTAATTTTGGTCAATTGTTTCCGGAACGACTACTAATTTTGACGATCTTAACCGAATTCATATTGGACTAATCTACGAAATTGATTGAATTCACGATACCATCGATAAACACTGAGCACTGAAACAGCTGAATTTATTTTGACCAAAGCAGCAAACATGATTTAATGTTTCATTCCGATAAATACTTATATTTTAAACCAATATTCGTTAAAAGTATATGGATAGAAGCGTCAAGTATCTTCCTTGTATTTTCTAAATAATTATATTAAGGATTAAAATAAATCATTCTTCAAGCAAAACAGTTAAAGAGCTAAGCTGGAAATAATGAAAATTAATACGATTAATTCGAACACAACGCACATCTTACTCGCCACTCATCCCACAAATCCATCTTGGCGATTGTTTGCTTGCCACAATTGGCGTTTAGTATTGATATGACTGTCCGAAAAAGGCATTCGACACCAAATACGCACACAGGCGCACGTCCAACAACGGACCAGCACAAGTTTGTCAAAGCAGCTTGGCACTCGGGTCGACGTGGTGAAGGCCATAGATCAATGCGCATAGCCATAAAGTGTTACTAATTGGGCCACTGTGGCAAGGTACAAATATTACGCTAAATAAATAAATCAGTTAGGCAGACCCCAGACGCACACACACATGCAAACAGGCGCTTGATTCGAGAGTACCATGTGAATGAATGCAGACACTTAGCTGATGGTGAGCGCTGAATAACATTCGAATACAAATGTATGCATTTATAATTATGTATGTGAGTCTTTGTATGATGCGGTGTGACCCTAAATATGCAACAACTGCAGCAAACTATCAGTGCTCTGTGGCCGCTTAAACGAAAACTTGCACCACACTCTTATACGTAGACTCATTTGTGTGTGCTTGTTGCGGAGTGTGTCAAAAGTAAGGCAACTGCAACTATCATTCGTCACATTGGTACACGGCCGCATACACGTCCGCACACCCATGCAAACTTGGGCACTGTTGCAGCGGTTAAAGTGGTGGCAGGCAACAACTTGCCAACATTTTCTGACACCCAATTAGGTGGCTTTAATGTTTAAATGCCCGTCCGCAGTGTGGCTGACTTAGCTGTAAATGTTGCATAGTAGTTGCTGCTAAAAGTTATTTTCTATGTGTATGTGTGTGTGTAAAGGCACACATACATAGAAAAATTTATTATATTTTAATCAATGTTCATTCAATTGAACTATTTCACGATTAGATTTTTAGACCTTTAAGTAAAAATGTTATGTTAATTGCACTAAATGTATGCTATATAAGGAACAAGTGATTGTAATAAGGAAAATGGAAATAAAGGAAAAGACAACCATGCACAGCACCAAATAAAGGCCAATAGTGAATAACCACATAGCTATTTCTAGCTAATAGAGTTAAAGTGTAGGTAGCAGGTGCGTAGTAGGTAAAGCCGCTGTCTAACGAGACATACATACGTCTTTAAAAGGCCCTTTTTTATACCACTGTACATCAATACGAATAGTTTTATCTGCGCAAATAAGGTAATATCGCCTCTGACCGATAGTTGATATTCTTTTCCTATGTAGAATCTTACAATCCTTTTCTGCTTCCTTACAGCTTATACAAAAGTCGTTATGTAGCGTTCCTCGTCTACTGGCATGTCTACGACAGTGACCTGTTGATAATCCTTCTAAAGTTCTTATATCATTCCCTTTAAATTTTAATAGACAACATGTACGGCCCATATTCCACCGAGACTCTGCTTTATTTATACATTTTTTTCGATTCAAATAGCCATGGGCATATTAATTCCTTCTTTTCCAGAGTCTATTTGTAAAATGATGCTTGCTCATGCTAGTTCTTCTGCTTTATAGTTACCAAGAATATCACTCCTGAAACACATTGCAGGTTTATGGTGAAATGAGGTGTTATATCCGCTAAGAAATTAAAGCACTCTTGCACTAACTTTGACGAAACCCTAAAATACTTAAGAGATCTCAAAGCCGCCTGGCTGTATGTATATATACATAAATATATTCCTTGTTTTGAGCACACTTATTGACTTTATTTAATTGCTGTGATATCCGCTTGGAGGACACTGCCGTGGGCTGATAGGTGGAAGGCGATTTTGGTGTCTAGCTCTGCAGAAAATACGTCACCTCCCACGTTGTTGAGTTTTGGCATAAATATCGCTTATTTGAACAACTGAATGAAAAAGTCATGGTTGCTCTATCTTATTACATAACCTCTATTCCAAGTACTTTGTATTCTTTTAGATCAAGAGTGGCAAACAAGTTTAACACCGGAGCCACACTACAAAACATCAATAAACATTTCAATAAGATCGTTCTCGGAATGACAAAAAAGCTTTATCCCAAAAATATACTTATCTCTGCTGAATTAACAGCAAAGTAATTATAAACAACAATAAGTTTCAAGAGAGCCAACCAACACCAAAAAACTCTAATCGTTCCACTACCCAAAATGGAGATCACATCGCTAGAATCTATCCGACGGTCAGACCTATTAATTTTCACTCCCCCAAAATTTCAAATAAGTATTCAAATACATCGAACACTAAGCGAGCCCCATAGATATCCTAAGACGTATCACATTGTTTGAACCGAGAATCTCAAGACGAAGAGTTGATGGTCTTCTTCCATATTAACTAACACTCGTTTACGAGAAAAATTATTGTCTTGACAGTTTAAGAGGAATTTTGTTCGTATTTTGATTCCTTTGTATAAAAATTATTATAAGCACACGTAGTATAGATTGTTAACAGCCCTTTCACCTCTACTTGGAAAAAATAAGGCATTTTCGTTTTGCAGTTTGTCTGACTTTTTGAATCATCCTTCTTCTTTTTGCTGTTGTTCTAGCGACAGAGTTCTGCCGAGTTGACAGTCCTTGGCCGGATAAAAATCCGGGTCCATTCCGGTTAAGTAGACCCGACTGTCGACTTCTTCTTTATTGGCATGGACCCCGCTTACGCGGTTATAGCCGATTTTATAATAGCGTCAATCATTCTTTCTTTACGATGTTTGCGAAAATCGCAGATTCCAAGTGTGGCCAGGTCCCTTTCCACCTGGTCTTTCAACGGAGTGGATGTCTTCTTTTTCCTCTGTTTCCCCCGGCGAGTACTACTTACTTCATCCATTCGGATGACATGACCTAACCACTGTCTATTAATTCGCTGAACTATGTCAATGGCGTCGTATATTTCATATTTCGCTGTGGCCAGCGCGCAAAGAACCGTAAGTTTTCCGAAGAACTTTTCTGTAGAAAACTCGTAACGTCGACTCATCTGATGTTGTCATCGTCCATGCCTTACTTATCAATTGCCTTCTCAGTCCGAAGTAGCATTTGTTGGCAAGATTTATTCTGCGTTAGATTTCTAGGCTGACAAGATAGATGAAATTATCTACGACTTCGAGGTTATGACGGGGGAAGAATATACCCGTGGTAAGGTATGCCTGCCGTAAGAGGCGACTAAAATCCACATGCACTGTGTCTGTCATTTTGGGTTTGCCTTGAAATGTCAGCATAGTCTATGTCAGATATAGTGCTATAATATTCATCGTAAAAATGATTATTGTGCACTGTATTTTTTATTGCTGGTATGCAATGACATTTTCTTACAAGACAAATGTCACCAGTCATTTGAGTTCTTAGGGGCTCAACTGGCAGTAGCGAAAACTACAAAGTCTCACAAGAGACTATAACCTGGTACCACGGGGAGCAGTTAAGACCTAGGAGTTTATTCCAATCTGCTCATTGGGTTTGGCCTTTTGTGGAGATTCGTGGTGGCTGTAGTTTGAACCTAAATGCAGGTAGGCCATTTTGTCCAATTTAGAGTAGCATTGCGGCCGGATGCCGGACCCAGATTACGGCAGAGGTTTTAGGTCGGCCTCGTACCCGACCAAGGCGGCTAAGGTGTCCCTATCTACCCGAACCAATTGGAACCAAGGTATAAGTGCAGAATGCATTCATGCTTTGGTGCGAGCTGGGGTATGGGCGCAGAATCATGCTTTGGCTCTCCGGTGTATGGGTGCTGAATGCATTTATGCTTTGGGGCGCTGATCAACGCATTGTATTGATCTACGTGCTTCTAGAAATAGAAAGCGCTGTGAGGTTAGGTCTTCGCTGGCAGGTACTCACGTAAATCACAACGGACTCTGTCAACAGTGACAAGAGAGCTTAGTTGGGGCAGCGACGACTGTTTGTTTGATGATAGGAAATATTTCGTCTTGTCCTCGTTCACTGTTAGACCCATTTACTATGTTCATCATTACTGTCTTCAAAACTCTCGAATGCAGGTTTCCCAGTATTTACATTTCAAGTCAATGGAGCCACAATATCTTTTTTCATTGCAATAAGTCAGCAAATAAGCGCTGATGTTCACCACCAGCCTCTCAGCCCTTACCCAGTCTTCGCCACTCAGCAGTCACAACACTTCCTTTATTCGCTTTAATTCTTCTTCTTCTTAATTGGCGTAGAAACCGCTTAAGCGATTATAGCCGAGTTAACAACAGCGCGCCAGTCGTTTCTTCTTCTCGCTACGTGGCGCCAATTGGATATTCCAAGCGAAGCCAGGTCCTTTTCCACTTGGTCCTTCCAACGGAGTGGAGGTCTTCCTCTTCCTCTGCTTCCCCCGGCGGGTACTGCGTCGAATATTTTCAGAGATGGAGTGTTTTCGTCCATCCGGACAACATGACCTAGCCAGCGTAGCCGCTGTCTTTTAATTCGCTGAACTATGTCGATGTCGTCGTATATCTCGTACAGCTCATCGTTCCATCGAATGCGGTATTCGCCGTGGCTAACGCGCAAAGGACCATAAACTCGCAGAACTTTTCTCTCGAAAACTCGCAACGTCGACTCATCCGTTGTTGACATCGTCCAAGACTCTGCACCATACAGCAGGACGGGAATTATGAGTGACTTATAGAGTTTGGTTTTTGTTGTCGAGAGAGGACTTTACTTCTCAATTGCCTACTCAGTCCGAAGTAGCACCTGTTGGCAAGAGTTATCCTGCGTTGGATTTCTAGGCTGACATTGTTGGTGGTGTTTACGCTGGTTCCAAGATAGACGAAATTATCTACGACTTCAAAGTTATGACTGTCAACAGTGACGTGAGTGCCAAGTCGCGAATGCGACGACTGTTTGTTTGATGACAGGAGATATTTCGTCTTGCCCTCGTTCACTGCCAGACCCATTTTCTGTGCTTCCTTGTCCAGCCTGGAGAAAGCAGAACTAACGGCGCGGGTGTTGAGGCCGATGATATCAATATCATCGGCATACGCCAACAGCTGTACACTCTTATAGAAGATGGTACCTTCTCTATTTAGTTCTGCGGCTCGAACTATTTTCTCCAAAAGCAGGTTGAAAAAGTCGCACGATAGGGAATCGCCTTGTCTGAAACCTCGTTTGGTATCGAACGGCTCGGAGAGGTCCTTCCCGATCCTGACGGAGCTTTTGGTGTTACTCAACGTCAGTTTACACAGCAGTATTAGTTTTGCGGGGATACCAAATTCAGACATCGCGGCATAAAGGCAGCTCCTTTTCGTGCTGTCGAAAGCAGCTTTGAAATCGACGAAGAGGTGGTGTGTGTCGATTCTCCTTTCACGGGTCTTTTTCAAGATTTGGCGCATGGTGAATATCTGGTCGGTTGTTGATTTGACAGGTCTGAAGCCCCACTGATAAGGTCCAATCAGTTTGTTGACGGTGGGCTTTAATCTTTCACACAATACGCTCGATAGAACCTTATATGCGATGTTGAGGAGGCTAATCCCACGGTAGTTGGCGCAGATTGTGGGGTCTCCTTTTTTATGGATTGGGCAGAGCACACTTAAATTCCAATCGTTGGGCATGCTTTCGTCCGACCATATTTTACAAAGAAGCTGATGCATGCACCTTATCAGTTCTTCGCCGCCGTGTTTGAATAGCTCGGCCGGCAATCCGTCGGCCCCTGCCGCTTTGTTGTTCTTCAGGCGGGTAATTGCTATTCGAACTTCTTCATGGTCGGGTACTGGAACGTCTGCTCCATCGTCATCGATTGGGGAATCGGGTTCTCCTTCTCCTGGTGTTGTGCGTTCACTGCTATTCAGCAGGCTGGAGAAGTGTTCCCTCCATAATTTAAGTATGCTCTGGGCATCAGTGACTAGATCACCTTTGGGGGTTCTACAGGAATACGCTCCGGTCTTGAAACCTTCCGTAAGCCGCCGCATTTTTTCGTAGAATTTTCGAGCATTACCCCTGTCGGCCAGCTTATCAAGCTCTTCGTACTCACGCATTTCGGCCTCTTTCTTCTTCTGTCTACAAATGCGTCTCGCTTCCCTCTTCAACGCTCGGTATCTATCCCATCCCGCACGTGTAGTGGTCGAACGTAACGTTGCGAGGTAGGCAGCCTGTTTTCTCTCCGCTGCGACACGGCACTCCTCGTCGTACCAGCTGTTCTTTTGCACTTTCCGAAAACCAATGGTTTCGGTTGCAGCTGTACGTAAGGAGTTTGAAATGCCGTCCCACAGTTCCCCTTATACCGAGTTGTTGACGAGTGCTCTCAGAGAGCAGGAGTGCAAGCCGAGTAGAGAATCGTTCGGCTGTCTGTTGTGATTGCAGCTCGACGTCGAACCTTCCTTGTGTTTGTTGGCGTGCGTTTTTTGCTGCACAGAGGCGGGTGCGAATCTTGGCTGCAACAAGATAGTGGTCCGAGTCGATGTTAGGACCTCGGAGCGCACGCACATCTAAAACACTGGAGACGTGTCTTCCGTCTATCACAACATGATCGATCTGGTTGGTAGTTTTTCGATCCGGAGACAGCCAGGTAGCTTGATGAATCTTCTTATGCTGGAATCTAGTACTACAGATAACCATATTTCGGGCCCCGGCGAAGTCAATCAGCCTCAACCCATTGGGGATGTTTCGTCGTGGAGGCTGAATTTACCGACCGTAGTGCCAAATATACCTTCTTTGCCCACCCTGGCGTTAAAGTCGCCAAGCACGATTTTGACATCGTGGCGGGGGAAGCTCTCATAAGCGCGCTCCAAGCGCTCGCAGAAGGCATCTTTGGTCACATCGTCCTTCTCTTCCGTCGGGGCGTGGGCGCAAATCAGCGATATGTTGAAGAACCTCGCTTTGATGCGGATTGTGGCTAGACGTTCATTCACCGCAGTGAATGATAGTACTCGGCGACGGAGTCTCTCTCCCACCACGAATCCTACACCAAACTTGCGCTCCTTTATATGGCCACTGTAGTAAATGTCACAAGGACCTACTCGTCTCTGTCCTTGTCCGTCCATCGCATTTCTTGGACGGCGGTGATGTCAGCCTTTGTCTTTACGAGGACATCAACCAGCTGGGCAGCGGCACCTTCCCAATTAAGGGACCGGACATTCCAGGTGCATGCCCTCAATTCGTAGTCCTTATTTCGTTTGCCATGGTCGTCATCAAAAGGGGTCTCTCATCCGAGGCTGGTTGTAGCTCTTCACTGGGGGTGTTTTTTACGTGGCGGGTCCCAAACCCAGCGCACAACCCTTGTAGGGAATGTTTCGCCTTCTCACTTTAGCTCGCCTTCGAACGGATGTTCTTAGGCTACCCAGAGGATACTTGGTCAAAGACCGGAAGTAGTGAGCTGCTTGAGCCATGTGTAAAAGAATCGTTTCTGGCCACTCCCAAGTGAATGGCGATCAGAGAACTTTCCTCACTTGCGTGAACTTCTACACATGACTCCATCCTCCCATTCGCTTTAATTGGGGTACAATTTACAGACACATGCTTCGTTACGTGTCAACGAGGTACAGGTTTCGCGCAGCGGCTCAGTACTCGTCTATGGTAGCAGGAGAAGTCACACTTGCAACATTGTCGGCGGTTCCAGCAGTAACCAGCCCGCACCTATGCCACCACTCGTGGCAGGAAACGCAAAGTGCTGGCAATGGTCGGACGCAGGTGACCGCCGGAGCAGTCGAATTGTGGCGCACTTTTTCAATTTAATGAGGTGCTTATTTTAAATTTACACTCGCTTGCGCTGCAGATGCGGAGGGAGTGCGGAGTGCTGTCACAAACGGCAAATGTTGCAAGACAAGCGCAGGTGTCTGTGTCGCAGGTTGGCTGAGCTCTGGAGAAAACTCCATTGACAGACGGTGCTTGTGGCTTGGAAAGCCGGATGCTGCACAAGCACCTTGCATAAACATACACTCTCTCTCAGTCAAAGGCTTGCCGGTGTCTATTTGTATGGATGGTTTTGCGTGTTTGCACTGGAGTTTATGCGCACCTTTTCTGTTTGTCGACAGATGCATGTCAACGTCGATCTGCTGTGCACAAGAGCAAAGAGGAAAAAAATAGAAATGTTTGCGGTAAAATAGTTTGCCAAAAGGATAACGACAGGATATTGCAATTCACAGTAGCTGCAGACACAGCAAAGGACACATGGTGTTGAGGGGCAACAACAACAACAAAACACCACTTCAAAGTATCGGACTTTTGACTGTCATTCCGTGTGCATAACCACAAGGCGGCAATGTAAATTAAGGGGCGGCAAAAAAGTTCCAAATCAAAGATTTGTGAAGCAGCTTTTGCGGTATGAATTCCATTTTGATTTTAATTGAGAATTAAACAAACTAGTTTGCAACGAAATTTAAGCATTAATTTTTCTGACTTCTCTCAGCTTGCCGCTTGACTATTTAAAGTACTTCATGTATTTCAGATATCCGTAGCCTTTAATCGGATAGTTGCGGAGCAATCTATTCATGACATATTTTTGAAAATGATGTTATTTTGGAATTATGTTGCTGCAGATAATTTTTTTTAGACAGTTTTAGTTTATTACAACAGAAGAATTCGAGTTATAGTCCCACGTATTTTATTTAAACGACATATACTTTTACAGCTCTCAAGACTTCTTGACTATTCCTTGAATCATAATATTCTATTAAAAGGCCTTCCTAAGAAAATAGAGATCCAGAATCTTAATCTTATCCACCAGGACTTTCGGAACTTACACAGATAAATACCTTGCCTCAATACTATAAGAACTTCAACTCAATTAGGGCCATAAACCCCACTCCGTAGAGTATTAATCCCTATGGGTTATACCGATGGAGTCTGGAATAGTCTTCCTCTTTTTGAGTGAATTAAAATAGGTGAGTAAAATCTTTTTGAAATTTACTCTTCATCTAATTCCTGAACCCTGTTCCACCCTTTCCACTGTGATATATGCTGTGTTATAGTTAGTATAAAGAAATGCATTTATATCTTTTTTGATAATAATACATGCCATTGGTCCCTCGGTCATGAATTAAGTGTGCTACTATTAGTATACTGTTCTGCTTTGTTCCCCATGTTTTGGCAGAGTTCTTGTATCTTCGTTTTGCGAACAATTCCTTTTATGGGAACAGCTTTGCCTGAAGGTTTATATGCGAGGTTCCGATAGTTTCCTTTTTAGGAAAATTTCCCACAACTGCACTATTTACTTCTGGAGTTTTATATCCTCTTCCTCAACCGGTAGCCTGAACTTTGGTAATCTTATCACAATTGACTGTCCTTTGGTACCAAATTTTTTTCAACTTTTAATCGATATCTTTTGCACTTATTTGCTCTTTTAGGAGCAGGTACAATTTAGTTGGTAAGCATGGTTGCTTTGCTGTGTTTTGGTTATTACCTTCTGTATAACAGCTGTTTCAAGCGACATACTATAGCTGATATATTCGTGAGGATTTTTAACCGTCTTTTGGCTGAAAGCGGGAAGGGTGTCTACGTTGAATTCTTGTTCGTTGTGTTCATTTTTTGTCCCGCGAGTTAGCCGGAGGTGGTTGGTTACTCATTCGGGGAGCGTACAGAAGTCATTTAATACCTCCGGCCATGTCCAAGCTAGCGTTTAATATAATGGAAGAAATACACAGAAATATTGACGCATCAAATTAGCCATATGAGACTACGGTTGTTGTTTTTGTATTTCCATTATTAGCACAATCTTAGCAAACCAGAATGGAAGCTTTTTGCCACCGCTAAAACACACCACAGATCTGCTAAAGCAGTTGGTCAGTTCGCTTCCCTTCGAACTTGAGAAAACCTAGAAGACCAAGTTTGGAGAGATTGTAATGGAGGGTTAAGTGTCTTTTAGAAAATATTTTGCAATTCAAGCCAACCTAAATCCAAGTTGTATTATCCTATTTAACCCCTCTGGTACCATCTTCTTTATTGTGAAATTTCCGGAGTCCAAAGCCTCCAGTTCTTACCAAAAGGGATATAGTCTGAAAGTTATATTATTCATATGTATAGTAATTATCTTTAGATAGGTGACCTTGTGCATTCATTTCAGTCTTTGGGACGCTGAAACCGAGATTGTTAAGACTTCATATATTTTTGCATATACATAACCATTACAAGAACAAAAGATAGCATAGTTTGTTTCTTTTTTTTTGTTACTGAACTTTACTTTAATATCACTTATTTTAGACCGATAGTTCGATTTAATTCTTCAGAAAGCTCATTTCTTTTTGGTATTTTCAAAATGATTTTTACAAGTCAGATATTCTTCATTTAGAGGAATCATCGATTGAGGCTGCCTCTGCCCCTCTATCTCTTTTTCGGCTTCAGAGATCACCTCCACCCGTTCTTACTTACATGTGAGCACGTATTTATTCAGAAACACTCTAGATATGCTAGTTATTCAGATATTTATTTCTTTGTAGCATGTTTCTCTCTTTGTGTGTATTTATACCTTGATGGTCTGTGCTTTATCTTTCGTTATTGTTTTCTTTCTGTTTTACTTAGTTTCTACCATCACGTTAGTTGTTGACTGAGATGACCTTCTGCGTTGGTTTTCCTCACACGCACAGTGTTTGTGGCTTGATTGTGTCGTCATTTCTGTTTCTTTGACTCACTTATTTTTGTTTGACGTGTCACAAACACTAATTACAATCGAGAAAAAACAATAATAAATAGAATAATAAACTGTTATATAGAAAGAGTGCTTGTGGTTAATTAAATCATGCAAATATTGGCTTGGAACAAAATAGAAAAGAAACTGTTTATTAAGTGAATGAAATAGGGAGACTACACATATAAGAGAAGAGAAGAGAGAATAAGTTATAATCAAGTGTAGTTTAAAATTTTTCTTTTACAAAAAAGCCCAAGAAAAAGTCACTCCATTTATCCTTTTCAAACCACAAACTGATTTTGAGAGCTTTCGAATTTTTATTATTTATTTCTTTAATTTCTTTGAGAATATATTTACGCCCAAATAGCTAGGTGCTTATATTGTAAAACCTGTAAATGGCACTATTAAAAAATATATCGCTAGGAATTGATCCCATATCAAAAAAAAATTGTGCAACTCCATATGAGTTATTTAACCGTTTCTGTGTGCAGCCACAGTTTTTTTCTAAAGGTACTTTTCGTACTATTATAGGTGGTAAACGGAATGCACTGAAAACGGTGTTTAATAGCTATATGTAAAGACAGCTATTCCACCACGAAAAAAGGAAGGAAACAATTTTCTCTTTTTTCCTAATATTTATTACATATGTTTCCATTATTATTATAATTACGAATATTCGATTTGGCATTGAGTTAGTGTAATGAGAAAGCATTTATGGAATTATTAAAGCTTATGTATCCAAAATAGTTGTTTTCAGCTCTAATTATTAAGACGCGTGAGGAAAGAGATTAATTTAGTGAAAGGTATTACTTTTTGCTCCTTATAACATTAAATATTTTTTTTTTAATTTTTGTTTTAAATTTTGTTTGCTAAGCCAGCGATTTTATTTATCATTTTTAAAATTATTATCTTAATTACTTAACTCTTTTTTATTTAGTTATTTATTTAGTTGATTACTGTTTACTTAATTGTCTATTCGTTTTTTTTAATAATTTTTTGTTTAATTTATTGAATGTAATTTTTGTTCTTTCCTGTTAACATTTAAATTTTTTGACAATGCCGCTTCCATTTAACACTCATTTTTTGCCAGCATAAATGTATTTCCGCTAATATCCCTTATTACGCGTACTTTGTACAAGTTGTTGTTGATATTATTTCCTATGCTCTTGCGCTTTTGATTTTCATTAACAACGGAAATAATTGTGGCAACATTTGTTATTCATTGCCTGGCTATGCATTTTGAGTGCGCAACTGAAAAAGAGTGTTCGCGGGTGTATCATGAAAATTCCTTGGAAATACCCTGAAAATTTGAGCCCTTAATATTAATATTAGGGTCTAGACAAAGGCATGTAAAAATTTTCCATTGAAAATACACGACAATCGTGATTTTGTATCTTTAAATTTCTATAGCTCAGAGGCATTTTATGGCATCGCTTTGACTTTAGTCACATAATCCTCAGAATTGAACACTCTACAAAGGTGTTCATTGCGACAAAGTCGAAACTAAACCCGGCGAATTTATTTGCTACAAAAAATCGCTATCATTAATACTTCTCGAGATATTCGGCTTTTTAAGTAGGGGTTTATAGAATTTTCATAGATGGTATGTAATAAAAAATCTATGAAAATTTCATACAGCCTATACAGGTTTAGAGCCCCGTACTACCTCGCCGGTGTGAGTTTCGACTTTGCCGCAATGAACACTATTGTAGAGTGTTCAATTCTGAGGAATATGTGTCTAAAGTGAAAGCGATGCCATAAAATACCTCTGAGCTATAGAAATTTAAAGATAAAAAACCACGATTGTCGTGTATTTTCAATGGAAAATTTTTACAGGCCTTTGTCCAGTCCCTAATGTTAATATTAAGGGATCAAATTTTCAGGAAAATTGTTTTGGGGTATTTTCAAGGAAATTTCATGACGGGACTGAAAAAATGAATAGTTCAAAAAAAAAATCACCTTAATGCAGATGTATATATGTATAAGTATGGAGGTGCGTATGTGCCTACACGCTTGTAGTTGTGGGTCATTGGAATTTAAATAATATAATGCGTTCACTGTATGGCAATTATTTTGATAGTAAGTTTTATATCCTATAACAACAATAACGTGGCTGGTATTTGTAGTATAACTATTGGCGACAACAACAACGCCACAGTGTCAATATTTATGCAAATAATTGTTAGCGCGACGAGATTTTAAGAGGAAAATGGTATTTTCATGTAATTGCGGTGCGGCAAAAGCAAAAACCAATACCAAATTCAATAAATATCACGCAGCAAAGTAAGCGATAAATAATAATGAAAATAAATACTACTTCTGCATGTGAGAAAAATTTCACAGGAAAAAAATATAATATACTATAATTCAAACAAAAATGACGGAAGGTTTGCGGCGCACAAGCCAGCCAATCATTAAATGTATTTGAAACAAAGAAATTTTTTGTTTTTAATTTTTTTCTTTAGTAGAATATTGCGCTTTTTTCGCCATTATATGGTAAGGTTTGCCATAAATGGTCGTAAAATTAATTAAGATATTTTATTAAATTTTATTTTTCCTACTCGGGGTTACGAGAGAAATGAGCAATTAATTTTTCATTACAATAGTTTTTTATAGCTTTTTTCTGAAGAAATATTTTTTTGCTATAACAACGCAGACATAAAAAAAAATTATGAAACTGCGTGCTTACTCATACTTATAAAATTAATTGTATAAGCCAAAACCACTGGCAACTCTCGACAGAAAACATTCGTACTCTAAACTTTATTCAGTCTTCGTTAATTTGAAACACTTGTGGTAAAAAAAAATATTTATTTAAAAAAACTTTTTAATTCAAATATTGAAAGAGTGGCAATTCTGTCAAACAAGAAATTTTAGCCAAATTTTTTCAAACCGCTTTATCAGTAAAATAAAAAATAATAATTAAGACGACATAATTAAATATGAACAGGGGGCAAAAAGGTTGTCACTTATGCGCCTTTAGATTGTCAACCAATTTACAATTGAACATCATCAGCATCAGCTTTATTGCGTAAAATTTGCTAAAAGGTGGCCACCTTCTTCAAAAATACTCTGTAAGTTTTCAAGCTCTTTGACTTTATACTCATTCTGTTACAATTTTCCTTGTAAAATTAATTTATTTAGATATTCGAAATACGTGACAACTCTCATAAATTATTTTTTGTTTTCCTAAACCACTCAAACTTAATTTTTATGAAATAAAATATTTTCCTTATACTATATATGTATATTATTCAAGAAAATGTTTATGTAGTCAGCCACACTCTATTAAAAATATATTTATAAGTCGATATTGAAATGATTTTTTAAAGTTTAGCAACACAACACATTAACATAAGTTCTCCACTTTAATTTAAATAAAAAATTAACCTATCTTTTTGAAATAAAGCCTTTCGTGGACCATATGGTCTTAATATTCGGTAGCTGTAGACTTGAAATCGTTTACTTGAAAATAATCTGGCAATGTGTATTATAAGTAAGCGTAGTTGAAGACCGATTTCGCCCCAGCTTCAGCTGATTTAACCAATAACTCCTAACAGATTTCATCAAGCTATTTTCTCGCCTCTTTGATCAATTTTATATATGTATGTTGGGGATTTTGTTCGTAGAAGATTCCATAATTATGCAATTTTTATTTAACTATAGCACAAAACGTTCACTTTATAACTTTTTTACTAAAGCACCTGCCTCTATTCTCTCTGTCGCAGAATACGATCAGACCGCACTCAATAACAGTTTCCCTATTTCTGCTATTATGCCGCCTGTGCTTCGCCTACTTCAAAAGACGCTCTGGTACATAGAGTTGCCTACAAAATATTAGCGATCCGCCATACGCATGTACGTACACTGATATACAAAACACAAGTAGTAGCGTTCCTACATATACAATAATAATAATAATTAATAGTATGAATATAATTGTGAATACGAACTTCCGTTAGGTCAACACAACTGTTATACAATATTTGCGAGAATATAATAATGCTTCAGGTGATATACTTAGACTTATTTATTAACATTAAAAAGTAATGTTATTTTAAATTAGTTTTTTTAAGCTCCCTTGCATGATTCTGGCAGAAAATCACATGTTTTTCAATATAAAAACGCAGTCAACAATCAACAATCCATTGTTTAGTCTCTTAATTGTCAATTTTCATTATGCCTTTTTATTAAGAAAAAATTAAATGCAACAAAAAATTCACAAAACATTCCAAAATCAATTCAATACAGTTAATGTCCATTAAGTTAATTGAAGCCAAATGACAGATGATGAACAGATCGATGCTAGTGGGCACAGTGGTCCGAGCAGCTGAAAGAAGAAAGGGAATAAAACCCTTTGAGCCTACATCTCAAACAACAATACATCTCTTCCACATTCCATCTAAAAGAAGGTCGCTTAAGGAAGTCTAAATAGTCCTTTCTAAGCTCCTCATTTGTTGGCTTTTGCATCTTTACTGGGCATCGACCTGAAAATAAGGTCATTCCCTGGCAGACGCATTAATAGCACCAAGACTGTTGGCATTTCATTCTCCTTTCTGCTTTGTAGCTATACTTTGGCTGCAGGATTTGATTCCGGCTGCCGCTAGTGTTGTTGCCTTCCTGGATCTAAGCTTAGTTTCAGCTCCAGTGTTAGTGCCAGGCCTTGCTTCAAGACTTAGCTTCGCTCCTGTTTTTGTGCTAGCATGTTTGGAGCTCGTTACAAACTTAGCCCCCTTTGAATCTTTATTGTGTTATTAAAGTGTTAATTTATATTTTGGAACCACGAGTGTATGGAAAAGTAGGTCCGTTTTGCAAACCCGCTATATAAGTAATTTAATTTTCTACTAAAGTCTATATAAAAATTATTGTCAAAGATCTAGAGGCTAAGAAACTATAATCGAATATTTAAACCACTTTTATTCAGTAAGATAAGACGAAATTGATCTTATATTTTGTACTTGAAACTTGATTACCTTAAAAATGTGTATGTATATATAGTAAATATGCCGAAATGTAGGCAACATAAGAAAATACGCGATTAAAATTATAACTGAAAGGAAGTTTTGCTGCAGAAAGAGCTTGTCTCTAATATGGTTCATTCAATGGGCCATGTCTACTAATACTAATACTAATGGTTCCTTACTGCATCTAGTCCATTCTGTAGGTTAAACTTCCTTTAAAGGGAGAAGTCAACTTGAAATCTAACAATCTTCAGAAAACGAGGATGTACGAATCACCTCCCAAGCCTTGAAAGTGGTTATTTTTCTAGTATGCAGTGTTAGATCAAGAACGTTCTGTAAGGGCAAAAATTTGATTTGTCCCGCGTGTAGCATTAGCTAGATTACTTATCATTATAAAATTAAGTAAAGACTTACCTATTTCCTTCTATTTCCGCTGCCCTATATCGTGTTGTGAACATTGGAGTCTGCACCTACCGCCAGGCGTTATTTCACTTTATCCACCACGGCTATCAATTTCCTAAGTTCTATTGGTGGCGCTTTACCATTATGAGGTATGTAATAGTATCTAAAGAGTAACGGGTTAGCCTTGCCATCCTTTATAGCGACTATGGTCAGGTAGTCTGAAAAGATATTTACCTTGTTTTACTCACTCCATAAGTATGTATTGTAGTATGTTTGGTTTTAATCCAGATACCACGACTCCAAAGGGTATCCATAGTTCTTGAACTAAAACCGCAACCGAGTCGATCCTCTCTAAATTGAGAAGGAGCTCGGGAGAGCCGACCTTGCGCTTATGTAGGTTTATTTGAAGAACCTTCAACGCTTGAATTTATTTAGGGGGTTGAGTTGAATCTTCGGCTCTCCCTTACCTACGACTTGGAGCATCAATATGGCATCTAGAATCTCTCTTAGAACCTTTTCCACATCTAATATGTGCGAGACTACATCGTATTAAGAAACTTTTAATTTAAGTTTTTTAATACAATATACATATTTTCCAAATTTTACTATAATTTGAACACTGTTCAATAAGCTAGCCACACTCCGCCCATGCTCTGCCGCTCTGGCTCTTACTTTGCTGACATCAATTGGCTATTTAGTAGTCATATGTATTTTATACTAATTAATTTTTTATTGTGAATAAATAATGAAATTCATATTTTGTTGTTGTGTGCAACTGCCACCTTAGCAGCAAATTCATTACATTTGTGGTCAGGTTATTAAAACATTGTGAGTGTTTGTTGGTGTGCATGAATAAAGTTTTTGTTCGATGCGAAATCTCGTTGTGATTTTGACAAAGATGAAAAAGTAGTAGTAATTAAAATAAATCACAATTTAAAGTGCCATTATCGCTGCTTATTAACAAAATTGACCTGATTTTCAATGAAATTTTAAATTGGTTTTCAAATGGATGGATTTTGTTTCTTCGAAATTACGAATATGAATAAATATTAAATTAATTATAGCTAATTTGACAGTTAAACTATTATAAATACTGTATCGTCATATATGCTAGCCATTGTTAATTGACTTAAGTTGAGCAAAAATCTTTTCTTTCAAAAGATTTTTCGTTTTTTTCTTGTTTCTCTTTAGAACAATCACAAATTCTCAGCTAAAGCTGCCCCAAGAATGCCGACTGGTAAGAGATACCATTATATCACGACGAAGTTTATATCTGTTTCTATTGAAAGGTATCGAGCTAAGTTCTGACTTTTTTTCTGTGTGCTCATTACTTACCAATAATAAAGCAATCAGATGATGAGCCGTCGTATGGTTGGAGGTACAGAAAGTTCTGGACAAAGATAGCATGCCACACGTGTCGTGAATCAACTTGTGTGGGGCTCTGAAACATCTCAGTCTCGAACGAAGCTTATGGACATCTGACGTCCTCCGTAATAACACCGTAACCACTATTGCGTGGGCCCAAAATATTAATCGAAACAGTAACAAAGTATTAAAAGAGTCAAGGAGTCCAAGTTTCCTGTAATTCAACTGCTGGAAAAAAGCCGGTGGGAACTCGTTGTTCCAAGAAAAAGCAGTGTTTGTAAGGAGTTTGAAAACAGTCAGTACAAAGACAGGACCAAACTTGGTTTAGAAGCAAGGGCTGGCACTAGCAAGGTAGTTGAATTTAAGTTCACCTCGTGGAAGTTAAAAACACCAGCGGCCATATAGCAAAAAGCAGGGAGGAGAAGTAGAATCCAATAGTGTTGCTGTCAGTAGTGCGATGATTCAACACTTGATCAAATTCGGATTTTATAAAAATTAAAATATTTAGATTTTTTTCTCCCGCCCTGCTTACTATTACAATAATAGTTTTCTTTTCATCTGACTGATCAAAAAAAAACTTCACTCACGCCATCCTCATTCAAGCGCGTTAGAGTACTTGATAAAAGCTTGATTAAGGATCGTAATTTGAAGCGAAATATCAAGAGCTCAACAGAAAATGTGTTGCATGGAGCTCTATGAAATTATGCTATGAAGCCAGAAGGTTGGACAATGTAGAATAAAATTTTAAAGTCGATTTGTCCATATAATCTGGATAGTAGACCAACTTTATAATAACATCAGGAAAGCACCACTTATAGAAAACTGCCAATGGAGAGCATTTTATACATGTTCCTGTCATTTGTCTGCCAGGGAGTTTTAAGTTTCGCTACAAGAAGATTGCTCTGAACGAGACGGAGAACTCTCGGCGAGACTTCTTCTGTACCAATTACTTAAAACTTTTTTTAATGAAAATACTGTTAAATGTATACGTTTATTTCTAATCGATAGACGTCGCGTTACTTTCTTGACAATTCAAGGAAGATGACAAGTGAAATGAATTTTATAAGGCGGCCCTGGATGAGATATTGATGTTAGCTAGCACATCATTTCGAGAAAAAATAGTGTTTAACGACGTTCTATCAAGCACAGAAATTGACTTGAGGATAAACTTTTAAGAAACACATTTGCGATTTTAGATCTTTCCTTAAAATCGGTCTTTTCATCATTCGAATTATATTCGAGACCTTAGCTCTTTCGCGAAGATATGTTGCAATCGAGTTTCGAACCTGCCATCCCGAATGGTTAATCAGCTAAGGCACCTTTGTGTCATCTGTCAATTATCAGGCAGTTGTAAATTTCTTATGAAGAACACACTCGCTACGGAAATTACTTTTTCAACGATTCAGAGCTATGCTGGCAAACCGCTTTCAATTAGCTTTCCACTACGGCGAATGCGGCGCAAAAGCTGACAGCGCAACATTCAGCGCAGACAAACATAAAACAGCGAGAGTAGAATTTATGAAAATTATGCCCTTGGGTGCAAATCTAATAAGCTTGACATATATTCTTCACTTTCTTTTCTCACTGTTTCTTACTTACTTGCAGAATTTTTTATTATCTAATTTTCACAGCCACACTTATTTGCAATACGAATTATTAATTTTCTGGGACGTTGCATTAATTCAGACACGCAATATTTTACCAGATTTGATACCTTGCAATTGACTCCTCGCTAGCTTCTCTCGGCACTGTTGGTGGCATGCTATTTTGCGATGATAGCAAATAATTTCTATCCGTTCGACCTAACTAACCGACTAATCTGCATCGTTGACCAAAGCCCCGAAGCGCAAATAAAATACAAATGAGTAATTGAGGTGAAGGCAAAGAGAAAGTAAGCAAAGAAGAAGAATTGAATAAGAAAACCATATTTATTTATATTGTTGGCAAAAAGTAATACTGGTCGCTGATCTACATTTCAAACACAGAGTCAGCGGCTGTTCCACATAATTTGAGTGTATGGCGGGTATACACTAACGGCTAAAAGCTATCTTCAGTCACCAGGTTTCAGAGAATGGGCTTATTAACCGAGACATGAATCCCTCTGTCTTTCTTTTAAACCCTTTACATCTAACACCCTCCAAATACCGTGGCAAATTAAATAAGATTCTCAACCTCGACGTAGACTTCAACTAATAAAATTTTTTTCTACCCCGAGTTAACAACAGCGCGCCAGTCGTTTCTTCTTTTCGCTACGTGGCGCCAATTGGGTATTCCAAGCGAAGCCAAATCCTTCTCCACCTGGTCCTTCCAACGGAGTGGAGGTCTTCCTATTCCTCTGCTTCCCCCGGCGGGTGCTGCGTCGAATACTTTCAGAGCTGGAGTGTTTTCGTCCATTCGGACAACATGACCTAGCCAGCGTAGCCGCTGTCTTTTAATTCGCTGAACTATGTCAATGTCATCGTATATCTGGTAATGATCATCGTTCCATCGGACCATAAATCTTTCGCAGAACTTTTCTCTCGAAAACTCGTAACGTCGACTCATCAGTTGTTGTCATCGGCCAGGCGTCTTCACCATATAGCAGGACCCGAATTATGAGTGACTTATAGAGTTTGGTTTTTGGTCGTCGAGAGAGGACTTTGCTTCTCAATTGCCTCCTCAGTCCGAAGTAGCACCTGTTGGCAAGAGTTATCCTGCGTTGGATTTCTAGGCTGACATTGTTGGTGGTGTTTACGCTGGTTCCAAGATAGACGAAATTATCTACGACTTCAAAGTTATGACTGTCAACAGTGACGTGAGAGCCAGGATGACAGGAGATATTTCGTCTTGCCCCCGTTCACTGCCAGACCCATTTGCTGTGATTCCTTGTTCAGCCAGGAGAAAGCAGAACTAACGGCGCAAGTGTTGAGGCCGATGATACCAATATCATCGGCATACGCCAGCAGCTATACACTCTTATAGAAGATGGTACCTTCTTTATTTAGTTCTGCAGCTCGAATTATTTTTTTCAGAAGCAGATTGAAGAAGTCGCTCGATAGGGAATCCCCTTGTCGTAAACCTCGTTTGGTATCGATCGGCTCGGAGAGGTCCTTCCCGATTCTGACGGAGCTTTTGGTGTTGCTCAACGTCAGATTACACAGCCGTATTAGTTTTGCGGGGATACCAAATTCAGGCATCGCGGCATAAAGGCAGCTCCTTTTCGTGCTGTCTTAAGCAGCTATGAAATCGACGAAAAGGTGGTGTGCATCGATTCTCCTTTCACGGGCTTGGCGCATGGTGAATATCTGGTCGGTTGTTGATTTGCCAGGTCTATAGCCACACTGATAAGGTCCAATAAGTTTGTTGACGGTGGGCTTTAATCTTTCTCACAATAAACTCGAGAGAACCTTATACGCGATGTTGAGGAAGCTTATCCCACGGTAGTTGGCGAAGATTGTGGGGTCTCCCTTTTGGTGGATTGAGCATAGTACACTCAAACTCCAATCGTTGGGCATGCTTTCGTCCGACCATATTTTGCAAAGAAGCTGCTGCATGCTCCTTATCAATTCCTCGCCGCCGTATTTGAATAGCTCGGCCCGTAATCCATCGGCCCCTGCTGCTTTGTTGTTTTTCAGCTGGGTAATTGCTATTCGAACTTCTTTATGGTCGGGCAATGGAATGTCTGTTCCATCGTCATCGATTGGGGAATCGAGATCACCGTCTCCTGGCGTTGTACTTTCACTGCCATTCAGCAGGCTGGAGAAGTGTTCCCTCCATAATTTTAGTATGCTTTGGGCATCGGTCGCTATATCCCCTTTGGGGGTTCTACAAGAGTATGCTCCGGTCTTGAAACCTTCTGTTAGTCGCCGCATCTTTTCGTAGAATTTTCGAGCATTACCACTATCCTGCCTTTGAGGGCGTTTTTTACGTGGCGGGTCCAAAACCCAGCGCACAACCCTGTGTAGGGGATGTTTCGCCTTCTCACTTTAGCTCGCCTTCGAACGGATATTCTTAGGCTACCCAGAGTATACTTGGTCTAAAATCGGTGTGCTGCTTGAGCCATATGTGAAGGAATTGTTTCTGCCCACTCACAAGTGAATGGCGATCAGAGAACTTTCCTCACTGGCGTGAAATCATGACTTCATCCTCCACTATGCATCATTACTCCCTTATAAACTTTGGCATCAACTCAGCACCAAATCACATTTCGTTATGAAATTTTCAGAGTTGCCACCTTATTTTTTAAAGTAAATTAATGCAATTTTAATCAATCACTTTTCGAATACACATTAATTATATTCTCGCAACAAACTTACTAAGGAGAGTATTATAGTTTTGTTCACATAACGGTTGTTTGTAAGTCCTAAAACTAAAAGAGTCAGATATATGGTTATATATACCAAAGTGATCAGGGTGACGAGTAGAGTTGAAATCCGGATGTCGGTCTGACCGTCCGTTCGTCTGTTCGTCCGTCCGTGCAAGCTGTAACTTGAGTAAAAATTGGGATATCATGATGAAACTTGGTACACGTATTTCTTGTCTCCATAAAAAGGTTAAGTTCGAAAATGGGCAAAATCGGCTCACTGCCACGCCGACAAAATGGCGAAAACCGAAAACCTATAAAGTGTCATAATTAAGCCAAAAATAAAGATATTAAAGTGAAATTTAGCACAAAGGATCGCATTAGGAAGGGGCATATTTGGACGTAATTTTTTTGGAAAAGTGGGGGTGGCCCCGCCCCCTACTAAGTTTTTTGTATATATCTCGAAACTACTATAGCTATGACAACCAAACTTTATAGAGTCGTTTCCTTCAGGCATTTCCATATACAGTTCAAAAATGGAAGAAATCGGATAATAATTACGCTCACCTCCCATACAAAGGCAATGTTGAAAATCACTAAAAGTGCGTTAACCGTCTAACAAAAAACGTCAGAAACACTAAATTTTACGGAAGAAATGGCAGAACTAAGCTGCACCCAGGCTTGTTTTAAAAATTGAAAATGGGCGTGGCGTCGCCCACTTATGGATCAAAAACCATATCTCAGGAACTACTAATCTAATTAATTTTACAGCAAAATAAAAAAATATGTAAATGACGGATAATGAAATCTCGATTATCACTTTAATATGCGAGAGTATAAAATGTTCGGTGACACCCGAACTTAGCCCTTCCTTACTTGTTTTTATAATGAAAGTATAATAGTTACACAAATTCAGTAATTAAAATTTTAGTGTTGCCACATCATTTTTTAAATAAAAATAATTTTAACTAATTGACTGTTTAAAAATTAAAGTGGCAAACAAAAATGGTAGTGTTGCCATATATTTTTTACAAAACAATCTTACTATTTTTGTTTAAAATTTGCACACTAATTTTGTAAATAATATTAAAATGTTGTTAACCAGTGTAATTAGAAAAATTCAGTAATTGAATTTTTTGAGTTATCATTTTATTTTTGAAATTAAAATAAATTTAACACCTTTCGTGATCAAATATTAGTTCTTAATTTTCAGACGAATACTTTGAAAGGGTGTTGCCACATATTTTTTTCCAAAACTTGTTTACTATAAAAACAGCGTTGCCACTTATTTCAAAATAAACATTTAATTTATTCGCCTCATTGATAACTGCTATAATTGTACATACATATATTTTATTAGGATAACTACATTTAGTTATTGGTGTTTGTTTGGTCACTGATATTTGATCTCTAGTGTATAACGTCAGTAGTAGTACATATTCCGTCTACTCTCTTTTATTTACATTTTGTGATTACTACGATTTGTCATCTTTTTTAGTCGACCTCATTGCCTATGACATCGCTTGCTTACGTTTGCGTTGATTTCATAAATATTTTATTTGATTGCCTATTGGATCGCTCAGAGGTGCAAACATATAGTTATAAGTGAAACTTTAACCCTGGTCGAGACCAACGGTCTGATACACTTAGTCGGGACCAACGGTGCTTGGCTAGGCCAAGTGGTGTTTACATACATTTGTATGGAAATATGTACGTGTTGTATTTACGCTCATATATGTACAATATAGATACAATTTTGAAATTTCTTACCTCTCGATTTGGTTGAAATCAAATTGACTGCCTTGTTCACGCTTGGCGTGGCAATAGCGTTCATAAAAAGTGTAACATTTTGAGAAAAATTACATTTTTTCTTATCCTTTTAAAACGCTCTAGCGGCTAAAGTATTTGACCTAGATAAACATACAAACCAATTTGGACATGTAACGAACATGAAAACAGGTAAATCAATCGTGCGAAGTGATAGAAACATACCAAAGTTCATATATTTTCATACAAAATATATGGGGTCTAGCCAAGCACCGTTGGTGCACTAAGGTGTAATATTATAATATCATTTTTTCGTCCTTTTCGATACGATATCCTTGAATTTTTTTTCTGAATTCTATGGACAATAAAATTCTAGGAAGCTACCTGGAAGCGCAAGTCGTTTGCTACACTCTAAATATATTTAAATAACATTTAAAAACAAAATATGCTTGGCCAGGCCCGAGGGTCTCGATGAGGGTTAAACGAGTTTTTCTCGAAACGACATTTTTCCCAATTGCTGACATCATAACTCAACGAGAAATTGACCAATCGACTTCAAATTAAAACTGGGTATAGTTGAATACATTTGCTATACAATGGACTACGATCTTTTTGATTGATTTTTCGTAAAAAAACGATTTTTTTTTTTTCAAAACTACGCCATTTTCTTAATTTTTGATATTTTTCAAAGATCGTAATCCATTGTATAGAAAATATATTTAAGTTTAACAAACATTTCGATTTTTTGTGTTTCAGCTACTCATTCGACCGGAATCATGCCAGCAGTTGAGGCACTTTTTTTTCGGCACCTCCGCAGACAGCACATAACTCCGTTATTTTTCAATATTTTTGTAAAAAAAAATTTCAATATGGCTAAAAATATACTTTATTATGTCCATAGAACGTCGGAACATTCAATCTAGTACTTTCTTTTAAAAAAATTCAACAAAATCGCCTAATTCTTCATGCGTCACACTGGTATTACCCCTTAATCAACTCCATTGTACAGAGCATAGCTGTCACTACATAAATTGTCTGAGCTGGATTTTGTTATTATTACACAGTGTACAAGTTCGAAGAAAAAATTTATTACAAATTTAGTTTTACGTTTAAATCTTTTTACCCATAGTATATGTACATGTATTTGATATTTAAGTCACCAATTTTTTATAATTTTTTATAAATTACAAAAAAGTTAATTTGTGTTCAAAATAATGCATTTACCTAACACATTTGAAAAATTTCTAAATTAAAAAAAAATAATAATATTTCGCAATGGTCTATTACACTGTACATATATACATGTAGGAAGAAATAATATATAGAACATGTGGCAGTGTTGTCACTGAACGAATAATGTAGTTCAGATGGCAACACTGCAAAATCAGCTGTTAATTGACGAAGCGTCCATCAGCAGCCATCATTGTAACGGTCCATATGGATCGTTGCATTCGGTATTAGAAATAAGATTCATTGTTCGAGTATCAGTCGTCAAGTGTAGTCGACAGGAATAAGTGTTTAAGAAAACGTTGTGTGAAGCGGTCACGCCGCCGCTATAAATTAAAGTGCGAATAAACTGAATTGAATATAAATTAAGAACGGTGGTTTTTATTTAAATAGAATCCCACATACATATGTACATATGTATATCAAAATTTGAAGACGATATGAGTCAAGAATATTCATATATCTAATCTGTTGTTTTACTTCTTGGCTGTTTTTCAATTTAAATTATTAAATGATTAAAACCATTAATAAAATTAATCTAAAAAAACGTAATACAATAAACTAAAATCATAAATAATATATAAAAAAAATCGAATATTTCATTTAAAAAAAAAAAATTTGTAAAATTAATTTAATTTTTTGAAGCAAAATTTTCCTTACCTCACTCAACTGTGCAGTATATCGCAGATTCACTTCCAGCTAGTAAACACCATCAGCGATAAATGTATGCCTGCATGTTTATACATTCTTCTATTCGCTAAGACTCACATGCACTCACCTTGATTCAATTGTCTCAACCATTTGCTCCTTCACACCGCCCATGTCAAATTCTCTGTTTCCTGTTTGTTTTCCGAAACAATTTGTTTTTCTGCAATGAATTAAATTAATTTTTTCTGCATGTCACAGTACATAGTCTCTAGTGGCCGCATACCTTGCCGCCCCGCAGGTTGTAAATAAATACCCGTAGCACTTCAAACATCACTTCAGTCTTTTTTTCCAGCAATTTGTCGGCCTGTCATTCTTGGATGTTGTGTTTTGTAATGATGGTGAATACTTGCTCTGAATATTTGCTTTAGCTAGCGCGCAGTGTCTGTCTTGGGACGTGCCCGTGCTTCGTGATTTAGCTGAGAGCATTTGCAGGACGGAAATAAACAGGACTTTTTGTAAAGAAACGGGATAAAGATACTGTCTTAAATACATTTAATAATATTATAATTAGTCCATGATCACCAGACCATGAGACTAGCCAGAATAACAGAAGAAATGGACCAGAAAAGTTCATGGAGTTGAAACCGCAGATGAAGATGCGTTTTAAGAGCAATGTTTCAGCAGCATATGTTAGTTATGGTTATGTTCATGACTGACGCGAAGATCACACTTGGAAACAGTCTGCATAGTTGTGAAGACATAAGAATATAACTCTTGTAATTCGAACTTATATGGTCCTTGTGGCATTTACTACAGTGGCTATATAAAGGAGCGCACCTATAGGAGCTGCCCCCGCCACGATGTCAAAATCGTGCTTGGCGACTTTAACGCCAGGGTGGGAAAGAAGGCATTCTTTGCGCAACAGTCGGTAAATTCAGCCTCCATGAGGAAGCATCCTCAAATGGGTTGATGTTGTTCGACTTCGCCCAAACTCCTTACGTTCAGCTGCAATCGAAATCATTAGTTTCGGAAAATGCTAAAGCTGGTACGACGAGGATTGTCGTGTCGCAGTGAAGAGAAAATAGATTGCCTACCTTGCAACATAACAATGCGGGATGGGACAGATATCGAGTGTTAAAGAGGGAAGCGAAACGCATTTGCAGAGAGAAAAAGAGAGAGATCGAAATGCGTGAGTATGAAGAGCTTGACAAGATGGCCGACAGGCCTGAGGCTGAAAGTTCTACGAAAAGAAGCGGTGACTAACAGAAGGTCTCAACACCGGAGCATACTCTTGTAGAACCCAAGGAGTTGATCTACTAGTAACAGATGATCAGAGCATACTAAAATTATGGAGGGAACACTTCACCAGCCTGCTGAATGATAGTGAATGCATAACGCCATGAGAATGCGAACCCGATTCCCCAATCGATGACGATGGAGCAGACGTTCCCATACACCATGCGTCAAATCTTGGAAATCGACACGCAACACCTCTTCGTCGATTTCAAAGCTGCCTTTGACTGCCCGAAAAGGAGCAGCCGCTATGTTTGAAAGCTCCATCATGATCGGGAAGGACCGTTCGGTACCAAACGAGGTTTCAGACAAGGCGATTCTCTTTCGTGCGAGTTCTTCAACCTTCTTCCGAAGAAAATAGTTCGAGCTGCAGAACTAAACCGAGAAGGTCCAATCTTCTATAAGAGTGTACAGCTGCTGGCGTATGTGCCGTTAGTTCTGCTTTCTCCAGAATGAATAAGGCAGCGAAGCAAATGGGTCTGGTGGTGATCGAGGGCAAGACGAAATATCTCCTGTCATCAAACAAACAGTCGTCGCACTCGCGACTAGGCACCCACGCCACTGTTGACAGTCATAACTTGGAAATTGTAGATAATTTCGTCAATCTTGGAAGCAGAATCAACACCGACAACAACGTTAGCCTCGAAATCCAGAGGAAGACCTCCACACCGTTGGAAGGACCAGGTGGAGAATGACCCGGCTACGCTTGGAATCTCCAATTGGCGCTACCTTGCGAAAAAAAGAAACGACTGCCACGCTGTTGTTAACTCGCACAAGCGGTTCCTACGCCTGTAAAGAAGAAGTACATATGTTTAAAATGAGACCATATAATTCTGAATTTCAAATATTTATTTTTTGCTACAGAAGGAAAACGAATGTAAATAATTTGTGGCAACGAGGTCGTATTCGTTTAAATTTTCTCCATTATTTTACTTTTCGACCAAAGTAATGTTCTGACACCTTCTTAGAAAATAGTGAAAGATTGGTCACTCCTCGTTTTAAGGCTATCCAAACTTAAGGCCACAGCTATCCTTTGCTTTTTAGACTAACCAAGCTTTAGTTCACAGCTCTCGTACCACCAATTTAACCGCCCGTTGTGGTCTCGGCAGACAAAAATTATGTATATCTCTACTCGCTCGTGTAACTTTGGTTTTCAGGCATCGTACTTGTAATGTTCATAGACCTTCGCAAAAACTTCCCAACTCTTCGGCTACTAATCTCTCCACAACACGCCAGCTATTATATTCTATTGTAAGGCATTTTGTTTCTTTCTGTTTCTGTTGCTTTATTTGGCTATTCAATGAGTTCAACATAAATTCAACATTAATTTTATGAGCCTATTGGTCTACTCTACAAATATTGACCCACTTAAGACCGATTCGAGCTCAACTAAACAAACACGCGCTTTGACAGATTTAATTCGCAGGGGAAGTGTGTGCCGGAGACGTAAAAAGCATAGCGATTTAAGTGTACTTTAAATAAATGTAAGTTAGCTTTAACGGCTCCGTAGTTTTGAGTGTGTGTGATTGCATGCACTCATAATTGCGGCCGAGCAGCTTTGGTTGGTTCACGTAAAACTTTTGGAGGGCAAATCTGCACTAACAAGGCATATAAAGTTTTAACTAAGCGCCACATACTTACGTCCACATACAGCTGTATACAAAGTGCGCCACAATGGTCGCTGGTCGCAAGACTGCATTGCTTATCCTGTCTTTTGCATTGAAACAACTTTGAAGCTAAGTTTGAAAGGTATGCAAATGGACCGGAGTTGCAAAAGGGATGAGCGAATTGTTTCGAATAATGAAAACTAAGTGGAAGGTAAGAAAAAAGAAGCGAAACAAAAGCTTAGTGAAGCCAAAGGAACATAAATGTAGGCAATTTGGAGCCTTAAAGGCCTAAAATAAAAGTATATATGGTGGACTAAATGGTTGCAGGTAGTTGAAGAGCATGCGGCCATTTGATCCTAGTATTCTAATATTAATTTAGCAAATTTTGTTAGGTGCTTTCATGTTTAATTTAAAATTTTTAAACCTTTATTTCACAGATACTCTCGGAAATTCATTGTTCTCAGCCAAAAGCTGATCACTTTTCCACAATATCCACATTCCACTTTAAGGGACTGTCAGGGTCGAATGAGTAAATCAAACTTCGAGAACCCAAGTCAAATTATTGGCTCAAATTATGGTTCTTTGATTCTTTATAGAATCACAGAGAACTGATATTTTTTTCTAAGAAATTCGCATTCCACAATACGAGTAAAGAACCATCATGATCGAATGAAAATGAAATGGGTTCGACAAGGTCAAATGGATGGTACAAATTGTGGTTCTTGATTTGCCACTTTCTCTTAGATTTCATCACCTCATAGGCGTTATATTACTACAAAATTAAAAACAAAAGATTCTGCATCTTATTTTCGCTGTATTCATCCAATCCCCACGTCTCTACCTCCTATCCGCTCTCGCGTGGTGGCTAAAACTTTTTCGATTTGGAGTTCATCCAAAGCGTACACCCGAGTAATAATCCAAGAAATTATGAAGAGTTCTACCAGCAACTTAATTAAAAATTTCTGGCACGTTCCAGTGCTAGCACGTGAACACACACACTCACATACATGTATACGCTTAGCATCACGCTTCAATGCTTCCATTCCTTGACTTGCTCATTTGCGCAAGGTGTGCGAAATGGCTGCTGCAGCTTCACTCGTGGCCGCGTCTAATAATTTATGAGTTAGCCATAACGAAAACACAGATAAACAACAAAGTTTGCAAGTGCGCTTAATTTGTGCCAACAACAACAATAACGATAGGAATATTTAAGAAATACTTGTAATACTTGCAGAGGCAATGGATTGTATTTTGTTAGATTCGCTTCGGCGAATGATTTTATTAAGAGGAGACTGTGAATCTGAAAATTTATATTGGAAATTGGATATAAATAATCTGCTAGGTGATATTAATTTCTCTGTCTCTCTCTGGAGACGGTGAGTTGAGAAATGGAAAAGAAAATGTATGCCATTTCCTTCATTGGACCTGGTTTAGATTATCGTCATCTCTTTGTAGTCTATTCCTATTGAATGAATGTAGTTTGCTTTTACTAAAGACGGGCGACTTTAGTTTAGCTACAAAACTGCTATTCTTTGTAGACTGAAGCATCTATTTAGTCAGCTTCTATCACAAGCTTTTGCATCAAAAGCTGCTTTATCCATAAATTTCTCATTTAAATCATTCATATCCGTCCATTTGGAGTCGCCTCAACCGTCACCGGCCACGCCAACTTAAAAATGACGAGAGGGGAGTGTACTCCGAGAACTTTCAACAAAGGCAGACTTAGTATGAGTACACCAACAATTTCTGCAGAGTCTCACCTCTACATAAAAGAATACCTCGGAATATCTCGGCATACGTCCGGGCGACTTACAATTATTTATATTAACTTTTCTTATTGGTATTATAGGTAGAGGTTTAAGCGACCTCTATGTCTCTTTGGAATTTATTGCAAAACGTATTCGTTGAAACCTTGAATAGGCCTCTCTGCTTTGTAACCAAACTTTCATCTTTCTTCCTAAAAAAATTTTATGCATTCCACTTTGTTCTTCATTTCACCGTATCTCATAATCTCATTAATCTCCGGTACTCCATTGTACTTTTACACTCTGGAATTGAATCTAAAAACCTTGTGCGATTATATAATCGTTCTGAACCAGGGTGGAACTTAAAAGGTGCTCAAAACTACTTGCTTTTAGCAATTTGGCTAACTTAGTTTCCTGTACGAATTAAGCCACAGATGTATGGAGGATCGCAAGATGGAATCATCTTGACACTTTTTCCTCTATTGCCAAGTTTTTGCAGTGAGATTGAATTATTTCGGATCACTTACCTTCGCTGAAGCTAGCAAAACAGTTGGGATTGTAATTAGCTGCCTTAACGGGTTTGTTGGCAAGTCATTGTGTAAGCTCATAAACGTTTTGTCAATCTATAACTCATTTCTTGTAGTTTTAGTAACACAAAGGTTCGCAGCTGTTCAGTTGAGATCCTGCCACATTTTGTGGGAAGAGCAACCCTACGACCTAGCCTAACCTAACCCATAAATCGAAAGTACCTCGGTAATAGATGCACCATGCTTTCGTTAGGCTGTACTTACAGTGTATTTCATTCAGAAATATTCCAACTCTGATTGCGCTTTTTCTTTTAAAAATTGAAAATGGGAGTGGCGTCGCCTACTTATGGACCAAAAACCATATCTCAGGAACTACTAGACCGATTTCAATGAAATTCGGTATATAATATTTCCTTAACACCCTGATGACATGTATGAAATATGGGTGAAATCGGTTCACAACCACGCCTTTTTTCAATATAACGCTATTTTGAACTCCATCTGATGCCTTCTCTGTATAATATGTATATATCGTCACCTGAAATAACGTATCATCAAAAAATTCGAAATTGAGTGTCTTATTGATTACGCTTCACTACTTCAAATTGCATACATAATATTACATATGTTCAACATTTTCAAGTTCTGCACTCAGATATAAACCAGTTTTAACCAATCTATCCAATGCAGCATCTAGCGCAAACATTATGCGATTAGGGTTGGTTAAACTGATTCAAATAAATTATAATTTTCAAATTTGTGCTTATATTCGCTCTCGTCAATTTCCTATTGATGTAAGGTAACTAGAGGGCTCATTGAGTTCATTAATTACATCGCTTGTGACGCAGTGTGGTCCAATAATTTTTTAGGTCAACTTCAGCATCAGATTCTGAGACTTATTTGCTCAGGATCACTTTTTATCCTTTAAAAGATTTCCGACGAAAGGACTATCTCAGTTATAATAAACGACAATCAGTAAAACGAAGGACAGTCTCGAAAAAGTATATTTTCCTTTCTAGCATCCTAACAGCCTTAATAGCTTAATTTTGAAAGCATTTTAGCTCACAAATATCATTTAAGCCAATATACTAATGTTTTATTGCATTGGAAATCGATGGCTCATTAAAGAAATACGAGTCTCATAGCGAAACACACGCGCACAATCGAGCAAAGGATGCGGCAAATACGCATAAGTGCTGCAAGAACAAAGCAGAAGACTCGTTTGAAGCGCGCCAAACGCTTCAAGCTGTAATAAATAATCGGCAAATCGTTTGCAAAGCCTATGCGACCGAAGGCGAGATGGGTTTGCGAAAATAAACTGCGCGGATGTATGTGTGTAGTTATGTAATTGGTACCTTAAAAAGTTGTTTTGACGTAAAAGAGTAATTTTAGGGCGCTTATATATGTATGTGTGTTAGGCCAAATACATACTACATTGGCTGCTGCTGGCTTTCGCTTGGTAAAAGTGAAGAAGCTTTAATAAGACTGTGATTTGCCTTCAGGCGTCAAGCACCATTTCATCTGGAAGCTGGAAGAGAAAATAGATTTATTGTAGTATTTACAATATTTGTATATAGTTATGTACACATATTTCAATGTAATAATATGTGTGTAGTTGTATGTGTTAATATATGTATATGCCAACAATTGTTTGAATAACTGTTTGTTCTTTCCTTTTAATAATTGAATTGTTTGATTTTTGTTGTTATAGCGAAGAAGTTACGTTCTGATCCCACCAAATACAGAATATTACCTAGACGTCATGGATTCTCGGCTTCGCCGTTATTTTGGTTGGTTGGCCATAAATGATTTTTTGCCTTTAGAGTAAAAAAATCTGCTAGCTGCTGTCTGTGTTTGGCAACAAACTTCTTTAAGTATTGCTTCCAGTACCTCAAAATATATTCAAATAGTTTTGGCCGCCGAGTGCGTTATTTATCCTCTAAGCTAAGATCACCACCTACTATATGTATCCATCCTTTTCTTCCTAGTAACTTTGCTTTGGCATAATCTGAAAATAAAATTCAACATGGAGGAAGCGGGCAAAGGTATCGATCCAACCGCCGGTAGCTTTTCTTCGCTCTCTGGGGGACGCCAATCGTGCTTATTCGGTATTAAAGGCTAAGCCCAACAAGGAGGATTTGAAGGTGAAATCAACAGACAATGCGGTGGCCAAAGTCCTTGAAAGACTTAGCTGCCAACTAATTTGAAAGAAGCTATGTTAATGACTTGAATTTTATCTCATCGGAAGTATGGAAAAACTATCGCGTCCTTTTTCAAAGAAGTATTCACAAAAGTGTCTAGATGCTTTCTGTCGCTGTAACAACAACCTTCCGTCGTATTTTATTATACTAATGAAGGCGGAGCTTGGTCTCTTATCACAAAATTCTAACTTATATTTGTCTTGGATTGAAAGTCTTCTTTTCTTCTCGCTTCATAAGTTCTTTTTAGTATATTGAATTTGCCTTCATTTATTTTCCACCTTACTACTGATCCGTACTATATATCATAGTGTACCTTATAGCGCCGCAGTAATTTTATTGGTTTCTACGCTTTACCTCAATTTTCCAATAGGTTCCCTTAACCATTTGCTTGTTTATCTTTTCCCATTTAACTCTTTGCCATGTTGAGATTTATTGTCCCACTTGTGGCCAATAAAGTGTAATTACTTACTTACTTACTGTCTGGGCAATGACGGGGGTTAAGCGAAGCGTATGTGGGTCGCATCAATTTAAGATAAGGGAATGTATGTGTGTATATATTAATTTGTTAGTCACAAGGGGATATGTAGAGATATATACTATATGCATTTGTATATTAAATATTAAAGGAACGTAAATTTTAAATGACCCTTTTTAGCTTAAGAAGGCTATTTTACTTAAGCATTCTTAAAGCGTATGTATGTACTTAAGTTGCCTTGAATTGTATTTATATATATTATAATTATATTTTCAACTAAGGTTATGGCAACCCAATCTCAATGTACTTAGACCTTGGTTGAAGAAAATTTTCAAATTGTTTTGTTAAATAATAGAAAGTCTTGCTGTTATATTGGGAGAAAATCTAGAATCTGATAACTAGCTATTGGTGATCAAAATTTAAACCTTCAGGAAAAGATTTCGAAACAATGCTAAGTTCCATAGGCCAAGGCAGTGATTTATCTGAGCATGGAAACTTAAATCAACATTCATAGCACTAACAGTTGCTCGCTGAGCTCATTAGAAGTTCACCTGCCCGATAAAAGACCGATGTTGGCATGCTTTTCTTTCTGTAACTTAAAGGGATATCCGTTAGAGTTCCAGCTTGAAAAAACCGTAAGTTCCAATGATGGGAAATGTTAAGCATCAAAATAGTTCGCCAAACTGAGAGGAGCTGTTTGGCTAGCCTAAAAATTTAGACATATTCCACTGTTATAGATTTCGGTCAAGCCAAGTAAGCTTCGAGTACCTTCACTTAGTTTTAACTTGAAGAGTGTACGAACAATAATATACTGTGATCTTGTTCTTGGGCCCAACAACCCTGGGTCGGTCTGCGCTGAGAATAAAAAGCATTGCGAGTCGTCTCTATCTTTTGCGAGATCACGTGAATTGTACATCCCAAGTGCAGCGCTCTCGAATCGAAGTGACTTTTCACTGAATCAACGTGATCCATGCCATGGATGGTCTTACCATCGTATGCATGATTTCTTTCTGCACTTAACTAAAACCCAGCAACCATCGAGTTCATTCAGTTTGTGGCTCAACATTTTTCGACACTTATCGCTCACGCTGACATCTTCAAAAACCTTGCGGAGAACAGTTTTCCCGCATACTCAAAGTGCTTTCTCATCTCGTTTCGTCATCGTTCATGCTGTTGCGGCTCACAATGGAGGGACTAATAAGATACTTAAAAAGCGTTATTTTTGTTGTTGGACTGGTGAGTCTGCTTCTCAATTCAATTGCTTACCATTTCACAAGTTGCATCTATTGGCACGTTTTATTCTACACTTGATTGCTAGGCTTAGATATTTGGGTAAATTTATGCAGGTTCCGAGTTGGACCAAGTCATTAACTTTTCAAATATCAGTGACGTAGTTCCGAAGACGAGAAGAATATTTATGTGTGGTCTTCCGGTACTTCATCTTGATCTACTTTACCACAAGACAAACCTATTTCGCTTCTCTTTCTCGATCGCTGTTCTCAAGATCTCTGATGTCAATATAATTTGCGTACACCTGTTGTATTACGCAAATTTTCAAGGTAGATAGCACTATAACATTTTTCAGATTAGCGAAGCGTATCACTTTTTCAGCATTATATTGAAAAAGGTGTACGCGAATTAGTCATCGTCTCTAAAATTATACTATACATAAACCGGCTATGTAATTAGACGATCTTTCGAAGAAAATCGAGTTAGTGTAAAGGTTTTGCAGGATAACAAGACCCATATTTTGACACTTTAATGGAGATCAAGATAAGGTAAACAATAAATTTAAGAATATTGAGTTTCTTCTAGTGGCATAAACATGATTGTCGGTTAGATCTTGAAAAGAATACTCGAAATAGTGCCAAGGATACGCCCCTCATGTGTGTTAAAATGTTCTCTCAAACAATTTGCTTTACATTTTTAAACCTTATATTATCTATGCCAACTTCTTTGCCACTGTTAAATGTTTGCCGCACTTTTCGCTACAAATTTGTTGCATTCTTAATTATTAATTGGAATGAAATTTGTGGTGAATCTTTCGCACACTTTTACTGCTCACTGGCGCAAATCCACACTAGCTCTCTTAAAATAACATTAATACGTTGTAAAGTGTGCACTTCGTTAGTTGTTCGTGCTAAAGTGAGCAAACACATTAGCAATAACTTTCTACAAAGATGACTCAAGACCATAGCGGAGATCACGTTACAGTGGTTGAGCGCGCTAATGACACGAGAAAATGGCACAGTAAAGAGCATATAGAAAATCTGTGAATGGAATGGAATGAAGTGGTCTTATTGAAACATTTTAGGGTTTCAGTATGATTAGGATGGAAGAGGTGTAACTAGTGAAACTGTGAGTGTTCTTTGCGTGGAGACGTTAAGGATGGGTTGTAGGAAAAAATTCAGATATCGAACCTTTGCTAAGTTGAGATTCCAACATTTCCAAAGATAACTCGAGAGCATTACTTTTGATCGAAGAACATTCTCTTTGCTCACGCTGCTGAAATCGAATTTTGTTTTTCGTATTGTGACTACTTTCAATACGAGCTACAAGCTGAGTCTTCATTTGAAGTTCGAAACATTTTCTGTATCTAAAGAAATGACATAGCGGAAACACTTCCAGTGTCTTTAAGATTGGACGGTATTAAGCGGGTGGATGCTCAAAAGCTTGTTAAAGCCGGAGTTTGGGACTGAAATAATTTCACAACTTAAGTGAGATAGTTGGATTAGTTCTTTATCACGGCATACAAGTTGTGTCCACGCGTTGGATAAGTTAATAGCCAAGGCAGAGTGGAAAGTAGCGAAACAATCAAACCAATTTCGCCTTGCTGATGAGCTTCGCACTAAACGCGCATTAGAAAGGAGTTCAACTAAGAATGCATTCTGTAAAGATGTACGACTTTATGTTTATGCGTTAACTCAAAGAAAAAAAACTAAACGTCGATCTTTGCCGAAATTCTACCAAAGTCATTCCAATCATTTCTTCGTTCAAATTTCATTACAAAATTCTTAACATTAAAACGTCCCTCACCCGACCTTGCATTTCACAACCCATTCACCTGCTGTTCACTCTACCCACACCCTCATTGGTTATCGCACCAACATTCAAGCGCGTCAACAAAAGTTAATATCCCCAAAGAGACACTGAAGTCGCGTGCAAACTATTGCCGAACACTTGCAGCTGACTGCAAGTGGCAAACAAAGAAAAAAATCATGAGTACTTAGTGAACTTATGGATAGTATAGAGTGATGTTGACGAAGTTTAAGGTTTCGCTGTTCGGTTGCTGGCGACTAGCAGCTGGCGCTTGAGGGTGGTCGTTTAAGGGCTGACAGTTGGCCGTTGGTTGACAACTGCCAGTTCTTATTGGTTGTTTACCATTTGGTTGCACAGTTGCTCACTATTGTTAACGAAGAGCTGCCTTTTGGTTATTTGGATGCTTGAGCTGGTTGCTGTGGTCATGAATTTTTGTTGGTGCTGTAGTAAAAGGCAATGCATTTATTGTGGTGGAGCGAGGTTCAAAACGGTACTATGTTGCATGATAAATTTCCGAGTTTATTCGAATAGCTGGACATCAATAGCTTCGATCTTGCTAACTTGCTTAGTTTCTGAAGTTGAGATCTCAGAAATATATGTTCTATGATAATCTCTACAACGTGAATCAGTAGAATATCAATACCTGCTAAGAAAGATCAGAAAAGTAACACGAGCTCTTTATTTTATTCCTTCTTTTGAATAGGTCTGATTGACATAGGAACTTCCAAAACTGCCTTCCAGAAGCGTCAATGATAATCAGGACCGTAATTTCTGGGCTGACTCTGCATGTCTAAAATGGAACCAAATAGGAATACCTGGCCTTAATTTTACCTATACATACAAATGGTTTACCTAGGAAGTATTGGAGCAAGTATTTTCTTCCTTTAAGCTTGCCATGAAAAAAGGTGGAAGCTGGAAACGAAATCTTGTCTTTTTGAAAAATTAAGCAAAAAATACCATACCAAAAAGTTAGAACTTTTCCTTATTATTACTTGTCGTCTGCTTTGTTGTTTATAATGAGGCTGTTGAAGGTATCGAGAGTTTAATAGGCAAAACGAGACAGATGTAGACCTACCTGAAACGGCACTGTACGATCCAAAAACTAATGCCAGTTCTACCATGTTCTCATGGGGTTTTCTTGATTCCGCAAGATCACAGATCTGCTTTGGAAAGCTGTTTCTCGTGGTTCAAATACAAAGCTATAAATTAGTTAAGCTCTCTGTTATTATTTCTCCTGCTTCCCCTTAACTAGACGCTTTCACGCCCATTACAACAGCTGCTTTGCTTTTGTTACTTGCCACACAACTTTTAATGTGGCTTTGCAACGAAGGCAACAAAGTACCCAGGCAATAACAAAACAACAACAATTTCGCTGTTTAAGAATCGCGGCAAAACATTGTCAATTAGCCCGTCGTCCCTACGTCGAAGTATTACATTTTCAACTTCTTCCTGCTTTATCGGCACGTCATTGTACCAACAGCTGCGCGCGTTGAAAGTTTTAAAGTAGTTGCCACTAAAAAGTGGCAGAAAGTTCCACATTGCTTCCATGTGGCAGAAGCATGAAGTCAAGTTTATTCTAGCATTGGTGGTCGGTAAAGTGTTGTTGTGGAAAGGGCGGTGAGCCAGCTGTCAGCTCGTTCGAAGTAAATATTGTCCCTTGCGGTACTAATGTTTGTTTTTCTCCATCTCTACAACTCATTTTGCTGACGTGCTCTGTTCCGCTCTCTCTAGCAGTCTTCATCGCTTTCTCTCTCTCTCACTCCTTCATTAATTACTCCCCTCCATTTGCATTTCCCTCCCAACATGTCTAATTGCTTGTCGGCTTTTCGTCACCGTCTCGCTGTCGATTTTACTAATGTACTCCTCATAGCCCTTTACCCTCCAGTTTTGCTTTCATCGTCATAAGTTTTTTATTTTTTAAGGTTTCGTTAGGGAAAAGCTAATTAACAAGTCTAAAAATGTTGTCAATAAAGTCAAAATTACGAGGGTTTTATCAGCAAAAACTTTGCGAAGAAAAAATAACAGGAACCTAAAAGCTCTTAGTATAGAGTTAGCGACTCTCTTTCACCTCTGATCCCATGACAGATTAAAACCGCAAAAAGTTAGATGCAAAAATTAATTCGAAATTGTTTGCACGTATTAGTTGGAGCTTGGATGGGGTTGCGCCAGGAGACTCACACGTATATAAGCCACCCCGAATAAGAAGAGAGGCAAAGTATAAGAATTTAACTACTGATCTACTAAAGCTTTGCTTCAAATGACAGCAGTAGGATTTGACAAAGGGAAGGTTTTCTCGTTCCAACAAATGAAGGTCTTAAGTGATACTATACCAGTGGCTCTTCACACAAAGAAGTTTAAAGTTACCTTTGGCAGTAAGAATGAATAAACTGACTCTATGCTTGATAGAGGGATATCACTGACTGAAGAGCAACTTTTGTTATATAGGAGTTTCTCTTGGTTGGTTAAAAATAAATTTGCATGAGCGCCAATCGCATGCAGCGGCTCTCAGCCCAATTCTGCTCCCGGGTGGTAACCAAATTAAGACTTATTCAGCAACTCAGGGGATACCTAATTTAGTACTTTAGTTTGAAGCTACCTTCTATGTATGGATTATTATAGAAGAAGCTCGCTCTTCTGTAGACTTTGTTAAGGCAGTTTTCATAGCGCTTGCAACAACAGCGATCAGGCCCGTCGGCTCTGCTCCAGAAGATTAATGCGGCACCTTTCCAATAGAACTATTCAACACACTACTGCAACATACCACTGCACCGTTAGTATGGGACGGATGACACTTTTGGAGAGCCCATAGACCATGTCGTAAGCCGTAATTGGAGAAATGGCTAATCTACATACAAGAGATTTAGTTTAAACGTGCTTCGTAAAAATCATATGTATATTATTTGGTGTGCTGATCAGCGCATTGTTTTGATATATGTGCTTTTAAGCACGGGGGGGAAGGCCGTCGAGGAAAGGTACTCACGTAAAAATACGAAAAAATGTTGTCAAGTTGGCGGACATCAAGGATCCTTTCTATGATCCGGGATAGGCGATTAAGATTCACCACTCTCGAGTTTACTGACTGATGTACAGAAGTCTCTGACAGGGGCCCTAACCTATGCGTTGACATGAGAAGATAGCAATTTATATATTTTCTTCACAATAACAACCTTGAGTTTATAAGGAAATTTTCTCGAGATTATCACATACGATTCTGGACAGTGGCTTTAGTGTCTTATATTGTTTTTTATACATTTTTTAAGCACATAATGAAAATCTTAAGCAAGAGTTACAGACCTTTTAGTTAATTATAGATAATGATTGAGAGAACCACTTTAGCGCAGCCACAACTTTGAAGTTCCTTTCTCAAATGTTCTGAAATCTTTGAGGGCCTTTGTTATTGTAGTCTGCTTGAGACACTGACGATTTTTGAGCTTCTGGCGAAGTTTTTAACAAAAGAACATTTTTTTCATAAAGCTTTGAATCTCGTAGCCGGCTTAAGCTCCACAAGACCTTAAATCCGTTTAATACTCCGAAAAAAGCTCGATCCAATTTTGTGTAACCGAAAGTAACTGTAAAGTATGCAGTTATTTATAAGCTACTAGCTGACCCCGCAGCCGTTGTCCTGCGTGAAATTATGTGTTTTGAATGGAAAAAAAGTAAAATTTATCATTTCATTTTTTTTGTCAATGTAATGCAGCTTGATAAACAATATGTTTTGGTTTCTGTTCCGGTGTATTGAAAAGATGGTTTTCCAACTCGTAAGTACGTCATGTCTATCTGACCGTGGGAAAAACATAGCATTTCCAAATTTGTGCCACACACTACACGACTATCCTTGTGTTCTGTTGATTGTCATCACAAATGCAATTTTCACTGGAAACGCAATACGTTTGAACTGAAATGGCAAATCGTTAAAACTCAAAGGAATTCTTAGAATAAAGCATTCTGCCCCCTTGTATTCGATAGCGCAGATGTTTCATAATAACGACTGATTCAATTTTGAGACGCAAATGATGCGGTGGCATACCAGCCTGTCCAAAGAATTTAGAAATTCCACAGGATAATTCACGGCATCGTCTTCATTGTCAAGACGATCGATAGATTTGTATGAGCGCAAGTCTCCCGAATTTGACTTTGAATCTTCCAGTTTAGGTCAACAACATCGGAATCGTAGTTACGATAATTTGGCCAATGTCCGAACATACCATGAGTTCATCTTTCGCGAATTGATAAAGGGAAGATGGAATTGATATGAAACCACAGAAGTATCAACCGAAATTTTCCCATTTCCAATTCTTAGCGAATACAATGTAAAATATCTTCGGTAATGCCATTTTTGTTCGTATCCCATAATTGACGCGGATTTGAAGGCTGATATGTCGAAATGATTATCGCGAAAAGTGTGCGAACTTCATTTGTATTCGAAGTAGTTATCGCATCGTCCATCGTTTGATTCCAGTGATTAACATGTTCACGCAATTGTAATTGTTGGCTTGCTTCTCAAAAAGTTGCACACACCGTACCATTCACACTACGCAGTGACTCAAATGAAGTTGAACCGTGTACATTAATCAATAGCAACCGAAGGTAGAAGCAATCGTCGTTTTTCGGTTGGATTGTGTAAATTCGTCCTAATGCATTAGTTGAGAACACTTCTGGATGTCAATCTACTGGTAATTACAAACGTATTTTATCGATTTCACCAAACTGCAATATTAAACATTGATAGTAGTTTTAAATGTGAATTAGACAAAAATAGTGAATATAGTACGATCCATGTGTAGTCAACTTCGATATTAACTCTTGTAAGTTGATTGCTGAATGTTCTGTTATCTGGTCAGCGACGCTGATAGAGTTGATATCCATCATTTCCAGTTTGCGTTTCCGAAAGAAAAGCACGTGGATAGTGTTTCATGCATTTATTGTCAGACATACAAACCGAAAAGATGAACCATATTGGTTTCCACCACTTCGTATAATACTGGATCTTTCTCTACATCAGGAATTTCCGCAGAAATGATTTCATCAATTTGATCTGGTGTAACCATGAAGACCTCTCTTTTGCCACTCAACAAAGTACATCTAGCATCCAACAGCACCACATATACGCTGCTTCAAGATAAAGTCAATCAAACATCGTAACTGTTGTTTGAAAAGTCATGCTGTGACATCGTGACGATCGCTTGCTGATTGACCGCGATCCATAATTCCGCACGTTTGTCATCCCATCCTGGAAGTACTTCCTGCCTTGCCTTGCCTTGAGCTGCCATACATTGATGACGAAAAGAACGCCGACCGATATTAGGGCGACCTCTTCGTGGCTTTGTAACAAAGTTGAATCCGCAATTGACCTCTTTGTGTGAAACACACGTAAAGTTTTCACTGAATAATTTTCAATAATTTTTCTTTTGAATAGCCGGAATAAAAAAGCAAGCGACCGAAATTGAATGATTCAAATAATTTACAAATCAAAATATTGAAAAACAAAACAAACACAAATTGAAAAAAAAATTTGTACTTTTTGGAATTTTCCAATTTTCCGAGTTTTCTTCATGAAAAGTATGAGGTATTTTTATTTCTAAACCTTAGTTGATCCACAACGAACAACCTCTGAAAATTTCAAAAGGATTGGTTCAGCCGTTCTTTTAGCGTTACTAACAAACAAACATTCATTCTTTTGTATGGGAAAAAGAAAAGGGCTATTTTTAGGGGTTTTCCGGCAATTATTCGAATTTTTCTCTCCGTAAAAACCATCCTTGAAACTCAACGAACATTTAAAAAAAAAAATATCAAATTTGGTTCAGTCGTATGAAAGTTATGAGTTGGCGATTCATTTTTATTTATATAGATTATATCGGGTGATTTTTTAAGAGCTTGATAACTTTTTTAAAAAAAAAAACGCATAAAATTTGCAAAATCTCATCGGTTCTTTATTTGAAACGTTAGATTGGTTCATGACATTTACTTTTTGAAGATAATTTCATTTAAATGTTGACCGCGGCTGCGTCTTAGGTGGTCCATTCGGAAAGTCCAATTTTGGGCAACTTTTTCGAGCATTTCGGCCGGAATAGCCCGAATTTCTTCGGAAATGTTGTCTTCCAAAGCTGGAATAGTTGCTGGCTTATTTCTGTAGACTTTAGACTTGACGTAGCCCCACAAAAAATAGTCTAAAGGCGTTAAATCGCATGATCTTGGTGGCCAACTTACGGGTCCATTTCTTGAGATGAATTGTTCTCCGAAGTTTTCCCTCAAAATGGCCATAGAATCGCGAGCTGTGTGGCATGTAGCGCCATCTTGTTGAAACCACATGAGTCAACATTTAAATGAAATTATCTTCAAAAAGTAAATGTCATAGATCCAATCTAACGTTTCAAATAAAGAAC